>NC_080732.1:9068404-9368404 GCF_019097595.1 Hemibagrus wyckioides | reverse complement strand
AGAGATAGAGAGAGAGAGAGAGAGATTCTTCCCTAAGAACTTGTCATGGACTAGAAAGAGAAAGGGAGAGAATAAAAAGAAGGTAAGGACTGAAAGACAAGTTAAAAGTGAAGAACGGTATGTGCCCCATTTATGTTTATTCACTAGGGTAATACTATTATCCACAGCAATTTACAAGTGAGGCACAATCTAGTACTAATATATTGTTGACAGCTTGAATGCTAAAAGCCTCAAAATGCCTCTGAAGTTCTTTGACTCTCTAATGTTTTCATTCCAACTCATAAACCACTCAAAACAGCTTTCCTTTCCTTTTACAGTTATCAGTCATATATACATGAAGCATGTAGTCAAGTGTTGACATGCTACAACAGGACTAATTGGTAGTATTAGTTACTAGGAGTGTGTACCATTGTACACAGATTACACAAGATAAATATGCTTACACTTATGGACAGTGTTCATAGGGTTAGAGGATACGTACATTGACAAATGACGTAAACCTGTATCAAATTTCTAATGGTTTATTCCACTAGTGCTTTTTAACATAATAAATTGATAGATTTTGTTGAAATTCAGGTTGTGTCATGACATGGCTTGACATGTGAGGTAAATTGAAAAATAGAAGGTTGAGACTTAATGATGCAGTGTGTACACTGTCTGTAGACCTTTGTTGGACTTTGTTTTCACAATATCATAAAAATGATTTATGTAAGGCTAATATTAAGTAAGTTTTTTTATGAATGATACAGCTTTGTCAATGCATGTTAGATTAAGAGATGATGATGATGATGATGGTAACAGCTGGTAGGCAAGGTCACTAAACAGGCGGAAAAAGCATGTCAGTAGATCTGGATACAGCGGGAGGTGCGGTGGCAGAGCCAACCTGTTGAAGGTCGAATTATGACATAGAGTTGGGTGGTGGTCAGCAGGGGTAGATCAAGGATGCTGGATCTGCTGTCGAGCTCCCTTGAGGTGTCATGGGCTTGAATCGATGAACCACCAAGGAAGGGGGGTACCCATCTGATGACCGGCTGTAATTAACAACCCTTGTACAGTTGAGAGAAGTAGCCAGACCTTGATCTGGTGCCTGAAAGGAGAGAAGAAGCAATGCCACTGGCTCACAGTTGGTGCAGGGCTGAGTACCTGTAAAGGTGGGCCAGTTGTGATGGTTCCATCATATTTTGCATATATTATGCAATTGTTGAATCTGTATTTTTTTTTATTATTATATTTGAAGTTATTGTTTTGTTTTGCATAATTGAACATTTGATGGCTTCAGCCAGGAAATCTATAAGCAATTAAGAAATTATGCTATGCTCATATTTATAAGTTGCTCAAAAGCTCCTGTTTACACAACTACACTTAACTATATACTGTTGTATAAAGGACATTATTTAAAATCACAGGATGGGTTCCCTCTGGATCCTCTTGACGTTTCTTCTTCATATCAGTTCAGGGAGTTTTTCCTTGCCACTATCTCTCGCTTGCTAATTAGGGATAAATTAAAATTTTAAACCATGTAATTTTTATTTTGAATGTTTATATTTCTATAATGCCACTTTGAGTCAATGTCCAATGTCCTCAATTAATCTGAATTGAATTGAATTAACAGCACATTAAAGAAATAACATGAGCACTTCACCTCTTTATAAAGCCAACCAAATTATGATATATATATATATACACTATATTGCCAAAAGTATTCGCTCACCCATCCAAATAATCAGAATCAGGTGTTCCAATCACTTCCATGGCCACAGGAGGGTCGCTCTCAGGAGCTCAGTGAATTCCAGCGTGGAACTGTGATAGGATGCCACCTGTGCAACAAATCCAGTCGTGAAATTTCCTCACTCCTAAATATTCCACAGTCAACTGTCAGCTGTATTATAAGAACGTGGAAGTGTTTGGGAATGACAGCAACTCAGCCACGAAGTGGTAGGCCACGTAAACTGACGGAGCGGGGTCAGCGGATGCTGAGGCGCATAGTGCGAAGAGGTCGCCAACTTTCTGCAGAGTCAATCGCTACAGACCTCCAAACTTCATGTGGCCTTCAGATTAGCTCAAGAACAGAGCGCAGAGAGCTTCATGGAATGGGTTTCCATGGCCGAGCAGCTGCATCCAAGCCATACATCACCAAGTGCAATGCAAAGCGTCGGATGCAGTGGTGTACCACTGGACTCTAGAGCAGTGGAGACGCGTTCTCTGGAGTGACGAATCGCGCTTCTCCATCTGGCAATCTGATGGACGAGTCTGGGTTTGGCGGTTGCCAGGAGAACGGTACTTGTCTGACTGCATTGTGCCAAGTGTAAAGTTTGGTGGAGGGGGGATTATGGTGTGGGGTTGTTTTTCAGGAGCTGGGCTTGGCCCCTTAGTTCCAGTGAAAGGAACTTTGAATGTTTCAGCATACCAAGACATTTTGGACAATTCCATGCTCCCAACTTTGTGGGAACAGTTTGGAGCTGGCCCCTTCCTCTTCCAACATGACTGTGCACCAGTGCACAAAGCAAGGTCCATAAAGACATGGATGACAGAGTCTGGTGTGGATGAACTTGACTGGCCTGCACAGAGTCCTGACCTCAACCCGATAGAACACCTTTGGGATGAATTAGAGCCGAGACTGAGAGCCAGGCCTTCTCGTCCAACATCAGTGTGTGACCTCACAAAAGCGCTTCTGGAAGAATGGTCAAAAATTTCCATAAACACACTCCTAAACCTTGTGGACAGCCTTCCCAGAAGAGTTGAAGCTGTTATAGCTGCAAAGGGTGGACCGACGTCATATTGGACCCTATGGATTAGGAATGGGATGTCACTTAAGTTCATATGTGAGTCAAGGCAGGTGAGCGAATACTTTTGGCAATATAGTGTATATATATATATATATATATATATATATATATATATATATATATATATATACACACAATAAAGTATTTTAATGCCTGAAAGTTTAAGCATTGTTGTGAAACAATATGTATCATGAATGTTAAAACAAGTAAAAACAGAATAACAAGTCCACCTTTTTCCAAAATTGCTTTATGAAAGATGTATGCATTGCCTGTCAGTACATTATAAAAACCTTGTATTGATATTCATCAAATAAATTATACATTTACATGCAAATTTTAAATGCTTTAAGGTACAGATGTTGAATTAAGGGCAAAACAGACCACACGATTTACAAACAAAAACAATGTGTAAGTGCTGCCTAATATGGTCATATTATGCAATGCGGGGAATTATGTGGACTGATGGTAGGATTTCTGCAGTCTGCAGTGCAGTGTGTGTGAGAAATGCAGAGGAGCAGAGCCACACTAACACACTGACCTAATAAACGCTCCATCTGTCTAAATGTGTCACAGGCTCTCTGTTGCTGGGAAGATGATCACTACCAACATCTGCCTACTGGCTGTATTTCTCTCAGTGTAGTGAATTATTATTATTAATCCTCAATGCTTAAGTTTAGGGTTATCCTTTGCTAATTTCTTATAATTATACGAGATAAATTCACTAGTAGATCATTTTATCCCTACTAATTTAGGCAATATATATTTCAAGAATAAAGTGTTGCAAGATGGATGGCTCTTTTTTGCTCCACTACCAGAGTAGTTTACTGGTATAATGCCAGCATATTGCTGATTTGGTTGGACGCAAGCCAATTTATGTCCCGTTTGCACCTAGTTAAAAAATGAACATGCTTGCACATCAGGGGGTGTGACATTGAAAGCTGATGGTGCAATGCTATTTTTAACCCCCTGCTAGTCAAATGCAGCATTTTCCTAATAGCAATCTAAGCCTCATGAATCATGTTCCATATTTTAAATTCCTTTCTCGAATGCTTTGTGAATGTAAATAAGCTACTTCACCCAACTACCGACTATAGGTTCAATTGAATGAATTATTTTTTATCTATAACATATAAGAACAAATACATATACAAAAATGTTTCTAACCAAAATTATTCGGACACCTGACCATTACACCCACATATGTTATTTGAACACACCCCATTTCAGATTTAGTTCCCACTATATTTTGGATTACGGCTGTTGGGATTTGGGTTCATTCAGGCATAAGCACAGATGGGGTCAATGCACTGATATCGGATGAAGAGGCCTGTGGGGCAGTCAGCGTTCCAGTTTATCCCAGAAGTGTTCACTGGGGTTGAGGTAAGGGTTCTGTACAGACATACTTCCACACCAACATTTGGAGAACCATGCCTGACCATGCTTTACTATGTTGCAGGAACATGTTTGTGCTCCTTAGATCCAGTGAAGGGAATTGCAAAGCTATAGCATAGAAAGACTTTTGTGGCAAACGTTTGGCAAAGACTCACACATGGGGGTAATGGTCAGGTGTCCACATAATTTTGGTCATCGTGTATCTCCATTTGTGGGTGGCACACAGGAGTAGCTCCCTGGTTTGATCCTGAGCTCAGGTTACTGTCTTTACAGAGTCTCTGTACAGATTTTTGTGGCTACTATATGTGACTCAGTTATTAAGTCATTTTCAAAGACGGTATGAGTTGAGATGAAAATAGAATGTGGGAGCGCCCATCACTCAGCCTTGCAGCTATATTTAACAAAACTACTGTCCTTCTGCAACAAGAGACAATCATCATACTGGTCCAGGATATAGCAAAATTGCCTGGCCGATCAGATTCTTATACTAGTTCTTGTGTAGATATAGGTCTGTCACACAATTTGTAATTAACATCACACATAAGAAACATCAAATTACATCAACAATTTTAAATCAAATTTCGTGTTTGGAACATACTTCCTTTCTATCTCATGATGGAGCTGAATTTATTCAAGAGGTCCAGACAGCTACAAAACAGCATCAAAATGCAGTGAACATTTTTGTTCTTAATGATGCCAGTCAGTAATTCATTCATGTTTATAGCTACTTTATCACACACGTCTAATTGTAAACTATAAATGTAAACTGTTTAATTAGCTTTCATAATATATTTTGTACTTAAGAATGTGAAAAATGATCACTGCTGAATTCAAATAACCCTATAACACTACAATACAAATATGTTTCTAAAGTATTATACATAACTAAACTGTTGTCTGTCAGACAATTTTAACTTCCACTAAAATATCAATGTGGAATCTATACAGCCTTCAGTTTTTTAATTAATTTAGTCAATTTAGTCAAAGAACTACCCATACACTTCTGCATGCATGAGCTCACAGGCATCCATGATCGCTATTGTTGCTGTTATTGATAAGGGAAAGCTAAACCCTTCTCCTAGAGATTATGACCAATTTTGGTCTTCTGGACTTCTCATAGCCTTGGGTGTCTGTGGCATAACTAGGATCCAGACTCATGATCTCTGGATGATAGAGTGAATGTTTTTTTGTTGGGCCACCCAAATCCTAATCTATAAGGTCTAATATTATATATATTATATATTATGTCATTACAAACATACACTGATCAGCCATAACATTATGAACAGTGACAGATGAAGTGAATAACACTGATGATCTCCTCATCATGGCACCTGTTAGTGGGTGGGATATATTAGGCAGCAAGTGAACATTTTGTCTTCAAAATTGATGTGTTAGAAGCAGGAAAAATGGGCAAGCGTAAGGATTTGTGTGAGTTTTACAAGAGCCAAATCACATGAATGGTCGGGTGCATGTGCATCGCTTACCTGGGGAACACATGGCACCAGGATGCACTATGGGAAAAAGATAAGCTGGCGGAGGCAGTGTCAGGCTTTGGGTAGTGATAATAATTCTGATGGGAAACCTTGGGTCCTTTCATCCATGTAGATGTTATTTTTGACACGTACCACCTACCTAAGAATTGTTGCAGACCATGTACGCCCTTCCATGAAATGTTATTCCCTGATGGCTGTGGCCACCTTTCTCTGCTCCTTACTCTGAGCAAATAGTTGTTGAGAATATATAATGCTCCAACCAAAGGGTTTGTCACCTCTTTCATAACCACCAAAATATTTTTTTTCCAAAAACAAAAAGAAAATGAACCTTTGGTTAGGTGTCACCTTACTAATATATGCTTCAGTGGCAGAGATACTGGATATATTTTGATAAAATGTGAATTATATATATATATATATATATATATATATATTGTTATAGTGCTTTCCATCTTTTGGCTCAGAAACATTTTACCATTTTCTTTGTTTGTACAGTAAACCAGCAATACTAAATGATCTGAATTGTAGTACAGCACAACAGTTATTTTTATCTTGCTTATCTTTCCTAGTTGTAACATCTCTTTGACCTCCCACCCCCAATGCTCCAGCACCCGTGGCCTACTTTCTGCCCTCAGCACCCAAATACACAGCAGAGGAGAAACTAGTAAACAAGAGCTTACTGGATGACTCTGGCTCCCCTTAAACTCTTGTTGCTAAGGGACTGCAGGCTTCAAATATATCCCTCTGATTTGTGGGATGGTTATCTGTCTGAGAGAAATTGAATAAAACTGAAATTGAGCCTTAAAGACAAAATACAGAAGTTTTACAGTCTGCTTGACACAGTCTGCTTGACACATTTCAAGATGTGCCTTTCATGACCATAAACATGAACTTAATACTAATACTTTTTTATAGCTTCTATCAGGTTAACAAAGAACATTTTTGTCTTTTCATTTCATATTATTTTATCATTTTATTATAATTTAGTACTACAGTGAAAATTCTGTAAATTATAAATGTGTGCCAATAATTTTAACAGTACTCTAGTGGTGTAGCAAAAGACAGAATAAGTAATTCATACAGTACTGTGTTCAGAGTAGGTGACATAAGCCTGAAAGATAAATCACTGTTTATGTGTGAAAGTCCGTTGTACAGAGTTGTTACACACTCTATTTTATTGCAATTCATATGTCAGCTCTGATGCTGCTATGATTCTCTAAACTGAAAATATCCAAGATTGTCTACACCACTATTTTTTAAACATAAGCATTTGCCTTTTAAGGTAGAAAATACATACTAATAAAACAGATGTTTGTTTGTTTTTTGCTGTAGACTGCAATATTACAATTAAGAAAAATAACTACAAATCAAAGTAGTATTATGACATGAGAAGACACTATAAAACATTCATAAACATTTACTAAAGTCTAGATTATTGGCAATATTTTGTTGCTTGATTTTATTGTCAGAGCAGTACAATAAAAAATAAGGTTTGAAAAAAGAAGCATAAAAAAGTATATAAACATGTAAATAAAATTACAAAAAAAAAAAAATCAATCATTTTTAACTTCTACCCACAACCTTATACAATACCTCTTATTAACCTATTAATTTCAGTGTGATTACCTCAAACTGCCAGATGGACTTATTACTGCTTCTTTCTTAAGATGATATCATACAAGAAAATTACATTCAAGGTCAGACTAAGGCATAACAGAGCCACACCTCTGTTCACATGCATCTCACATAACTGTATGGAATTTGACCTATACTCTGACCAGCTGCAGCTGACCTAACTATTAAGAATGATGGAGGTGGCAGATGTTTTTTTTATGTCATAAATGGTATTTGTCATGGACGGTCTTTGTAACATCTCTCTATCCTGTAAAAGGAAGTCTCTACACCTACTTGGGTGACAATTTATAGTCTAATTTAATAGTTTAATTGTTTATTATCTAATCATGGGGTGCAGTTGAAGATAAAACAGCAGGCAGAAAGGATAATATGCTGGGGGAATGTTGCATAATCCTTCAGATATTAATCCTTAGTACAGCTGTACATGGCATCACTATTAAGATCTTTCAAAACCAAATTTCTGTTTTATTTACCTAAAGATCACTTTGACCACATTTTTCATCTTTTTGATTTACTGTGTGAAATTTATGTGGAATAACAAGAAAATGCTGCTGTCCTGTTATCTGACACTAGAGAAAATTCAGGAATAAATGGTGTTATTTACTTCTACAGCTAGACACTTATAAGCTTATAAGCACATAAATGTCTGAGTGACTTTTTGGGATTAAAGTAGATGTTCATGGTTCATTAACCAAACCTGTCTTGCATTTTTTGTAGGAGCAGAAATTAGAAGACTGTTCTAGGGTTAGAACAAATTTATTTGGAAACAAGTGTGGCCTACATAAATATTATACAGTATACTGGAATATGTCTTATTCCAATTATTGGTATATGTTATAAAGGCTGCTTCTTGACACTGCTCCCAAATTAATTGTTATTCACGGAAAGGTGTGTTAAGACATATTCTGGAATTTGATGAATACAACATGATTTTGCAGCTCAGCATCTTTCTGTTATGTCAAAACACCATCATGAAACTACAAACGTCATTATGTCACCACAATATGTAATAAAAAATAGTAAAATAGTTTAAAGTAAATTAGTAAAAATAATCTATTTGTGGTGACCTGGGAAAACCCTTCACTTAGTCAAATTCTGGCATTTAATACTATATATAGTTCTGAAAATTACCTTTTCAGAACTGAAATCTAGTTTTTAAAAAATGTGAATTTAATTATCACTTTAATTTTCATTTACGCCAGTTTTTGTCTCATCGCCTGAGGTGAAAGTCACTCACTGCATTGAGTGACAAAACATGAGTCTTATCGTAGTCTTATGTCTGTTTCACTATAGAATGCAATTATCCATAAACTTCAAACCATAACTCACAAAGATTTAGGCATCTTTGGGCAGACTAACGTGTTTTGGTCACTGTGTTAAATAGGCTGTTTACACAACATGATCATCACAGGAAGACAGCCAAGACCGGGTTAAAAAGTAGCTGTAATAAAAACATTCCACATTGTTTTGGTCAAATATTTCTCTAAAGTTAAAATGTAAAGTTTCCCTAAAAATGAGATATCAGTGAATGTTACTGGTGGAACTCCTTTCTTTAAGATGAGAGTTTTCATTATTTTTCATTATTTTTAATGATACATTTGATCATTAGTTACTCAAAAAAATGAAGTAACATTTTAATAAAATTAATAGATTTAAGATTATTGCTTTGATTAAGATTAAGATTAGTGCCATAGGTTTAAGTACAAAGCATTAAACATTTATTTAAATTTGCTGAATTAAGCTTTTAAAAAAAATGCTGTCCATCATGGCCAACCCTGACCACCCTCTGCACATAGTTTTCTGCAAACATAGAAGTGTGTTCAGTGGAAGACTTCTGTCGCAAAGCTGCTCAATGGACAGACTTAGGAAATCATTTGTTCCCAGAGCCATTTGGCTCTTCAACACCTCTCTACAGGGACATGGTAATGTGGACTGGGAGATCTAGGCTAAGGCTCATCTGCTATATACATAACGGTGTTGCATGTATAACTCTCTCATCTGTTAGATTCAGGGTCTGTTCAGTTACTCTCACTATTGCATATCTTGCCATTACAAACAGACTCAATTTCATTGTCACTTTCATGCTGCTCTTTGCACAATTACTTAGGTATTTGAACAATTAATACTATTTGCACTGTCACTTTGTAACATATAAAATTGCACATCAAGGGCTGCACTGCAATTAACCTAATTTCTCCTATTTGTGTTCCCCGCCCCCTTTTTAAACTGTTATTAATATATGCTTTATTTATATGCTTCTTATATATCTTGTAGTTTTTGTTCTTAGCATTGCACTAGTAACTTTATACTGTATACTTTATACTAGTAAGTGTATACTGACTATTTGTAAGATTTACAGTGTGCAATCTACAACCTATCTTTGTTACTGTTTCTATCTATCTATCTATCTATCTATCTATCTATCTATCTATCTATCTATCTATCTATCTATCTATCTATCTATCTATCTATCTATCTATCTATCTATCTATCTATCTATCTATCAAATCTTTGCTTACAATAATCCCTGTCACTTGGCTATATTATATAAACATGGTATTAAATGGTCTTTAAGACAAGTGAACAATTTATGGTTAGTCAGTTGTCATGAAATTCAATTAGTACTTTTAACAGTGGACACATAAAAAGCAGCTTCACAGAAATATATAAATTCCTGATATAAATTTCAAATTTATCTTGAATGAGCAAGACAGAGATGATGGTGGCAAGAAAAAATTTCCTTCAGGTAAATTTTGAGAGGAACCAGACTCAAACAAAAACCCATACTTGTCTCGGTGGCACCGGATAGTGTGATTAGAAATCATTTCCCTTCCACAACTACAGTATATACTATACAGTCTATAAAACAGGAATTTATGAACTTATGAGCAAGCTATGCATCCTAATATGCTTGTTCATCAAAACATTCTATGCCTGGGAGCCCTCTGTGTCTGCAGATCTGCTTTACCTAAGAAAAAAATATTAACAAAAGGCTTGACTAAACAAATATTATCTCGGTCTAGACACTGAGAGTCCTGAACACTAATAGAAAGGTTCTGTTTATATCTTCTGGTTCTGGTTAGGACTAACCAGAGCTTGTTATACATGGAAACATCCAGACAGAATTACAATAATTTAACCTAAAGGTATCAGAAGCAGGAACTAGTTTTGCTGTATCATGTAATGTTGTTAAATGTCTTATCTTAGCAGCATTTCTGAGATAAAAAGAAGGCTTTCTTAGTTGTATTATCTACATGAACTTCAAATGAATGACTGGAGTCAATAATCACACCAAGGGCTTTTACTGCTGCACATGATGTAACTGAAAGGCCATCCAGAGTTACTCTGTAATCAGAAAGCTTACTTCTGGCTGCATGTGGTCCTAGAACAAGTGATTCTTGTCAGAAGTAAAAGTAAATTAATATTAGCAATTTAGAAAACAACATATTGTCAAGTTACATTTTAGCTATGAAATATGTCCACACATGTCCATGCTATACTGATACTAAACAATAAGATTCCTTAAAATTGGTTTTAAGACCTGGTGTCAACTGGGATGAACATTAAACTTTAAAAAAAATAAATAAATAAAAATCCTGTGCTTTACAACTTTGAATTATATTTAAATGTTCTTTAGATATTATCACTGGATAGTGTTAACATTATAAACAGTGCAAACTGCCAGAAACAGAATCTTGTAGGACACCAAACATTACCTTTGTATTCATAGGGTAGCCACAATTTACATTTTACAAGCAGTCAAATAAGACCTAAAACATGAGAGGGTCCTTCCTTTACATCCAGCATTTTTTAGTGTATCAAGTAGAATAGTTTGATCAAATCTGAAATGTCAGGAAACAAAAGCAAGGTGACATAACCACAATCAGAGACCAGTAGTAGGACTATTTACCTCTTTAATTAGCACTCACCCTGGTGTTATTTTATGATGAGGCCTAAATCCTGACTGAAAGATTTCATGAATGTTATTCCTATATGGGTATGAGCATAACTGCTGTGCCACAACCTACATACTTGTCTAGGAGAAAAATGAGCAAACAAGGTTTATATTGATCTATAGTTTGTCAGCTGGCAGGGGTCAAGGTCAGGTTTTTAATCAGGGGTTTGATAACTGCTAGTTTAAAAGGTACATAGGCAGTGATAGGGGATCAGTTGATAATTATAACATGTTCGAATGCTTCTGGTAATATATATTTGAATAAACGTTTAGTCTATTACAGTATTCATATGATCAAATATATCTCACATGGATTACATGTGTAACATTTAATGTGTAACACAACATACAGTAGTGCCTTAATGTGATCATAAAAGACAGATCACACAGCTTCACATATTTCTAGGATCTGTTTCTCTTCTTATTAGTTTAACTGATTCTCGCAGTATGATAGCACACTCTATTGTATCTAAATTTATTGCAGACTCCCACATACAGAAATTCGCCAATAAAAAAATAAAATGCTGCACATTATGTTGCATAAGACAAAGGACAAACTTTCTCATGTAAGTATTATAGTTTATAGCTATATGAGCTCCGGATGCAATAAAGTCAGAGCGGCATGACTTAAGCGGCATATCAAATGTATGATAGCACTGATCAGTAGCTTTGATCAGCAGCTTTTTTACAGCACACGTATGTTAAATAATGCAGTAAATATTTCTGACCCCATTTACACTTGGCCATTTCACACATCTTGAGTACCAGGTGGAGATTATGCATATAAAAATGAAAGTGTTAATGCACCCAAGATGCACAGACATTTTCTAATCTAATCACAAAAACCACTTCAGGAGGTCTGATATGAATTTTGTAGTATGTTATAAAAGTGCATCCGGTCTCTTAAAGCCTCTAGTTGGGACCTTTTAAAATGTTTTTAAATAGTACAAAAATTATTATAAAATCATATCAGGATACAATCCAGGTAATGGTAAGATGTATAATATAATATTTTATCTCACTGGTTTCAGTTTTACTACAGTACAATTAAACATTTTATATTTTATTTTATTTTATTTTATTTTATTTTATTTTATTTTATTAAATAAGACTGTTTATCAAAATGGTTTTTTTTTCTTCATTTTGCACAATTTAAAGAATATATAAAATAAGTATATATAAAATATTAAAGTATTATTTAAGAAACTAATAATTTGTAAGAAATTAAAATTCCTGTTTCAAGGTTAGAATATCCCAGTTTAAGTAATGTGAACTATTTGATTATGCAAATAATACACTCTTTCTTTAGCTAGTGTTTATTTAGTCAATTCTTGATTTTCCTTGAATATATATATATTCTGATTTGGATAATTACTTCAGTGATGTCTATAAATTACTGACTCATTACCCTGATTTGACATCATTACATTACAGCTTGGGTTGTTTCCTTCAGCTGTCTAGACCATTCAAACTAATGGTAATGGTAATGACAGGCATGCTGATGACCATAAACAGTATAACCATTCTTTGAGTGAAAAAAATATCTTGTCCCTCTTCTTAGAATTCGGCATAAGTGTTTCTGAGAGCCACAGCAATGTACAGAAGAGGAAGTAACTGGTCTATTGAATAGGCAGAGCCGGACTTAAAGGCTTATCACATGTTATCTTTGCACATTTAGCAGTCAGCACAATAGGGTTCATTCAACAGTCACACATCCCTCTTCACCACAAATCTACAAACCTGATGGCATGCTAGCTTGGCTAAAGTTACAGCTGTGATTGTCTCTCTGACATGACCAGTGATGTCATTTGAAATATCCAGGCACCAGGCCAGTTCCTGAAGGGGCTCTGGATATCCAGCGACAGCTACACAAATAGCGTCATGGCTCATAAATCCAGGTCATCTTCCAGAGTCACCTATTATCCTGCCACTGCTGCAGATTCTGGGGCTGCCTCTGGAAGCAATGTTCAGGAATACAATATTATGCTGAATACAATATTATGCTGAGGTTTATACATCTGTATAAAGTCTAATAGGTCCACTATCATCTTAATGCTCCAAAAAATGTTGCCAATCATTTTTTTTTAAATGCTCATTTCATTGCCACAAAAATTAATTATTTATAGAAAAATGGAGTATGGCTATGTTGATAGAGTGTTGCCATGTAAATAAAATTGAAAACAAAGTTTTTTCTCCAGATCTAATGCATAGAATATAAACTCACTATAATCTTCCTAATCTTTATCTTAGCCATCCATCCAAAAAGTTGATTAACGTGTTGCCTGTTGATGCTGTGGGACATCAGTCTTTGCCATATAGCTTGACGGCTGAAGTGATACCATTCCATACCAGTTTTCTGGTGGCTGATGACACTTTTGATCTTGAATGATTAAAAAAGACTATACAAACAATGTACTCTTCCACAGTGCTAGAAATATGAAGCAATGGCTAATGCACAGTAGCTGATTTATAACAACAATAAAAACAAGTGTGTATGAGAGGCATGTGTCAATGATTGAGGCCTAAAAATAAGAAAACAAGCATGAATTGTGAGAAACAGTAGGACAGTAACTGAAGCCCAAAAAATCATGAGCAAATCACTTCTTATGATGGTCTCATTAAAGCAGTTTAGTTGGTACAGTTTAACTGTACAGTGACATTAATATGAAACACAACAAATACACAAATGTTATTTTATCTGTACTTTGTTTATAGATTATTGACATATCTGAATCAATAGAAGTATCTCATTTCACATGTGGTAGTGGTAGCAGAACTGATTGTAGCCTGCATCATTTTTTTTTTACTTTTTTTATACATGATTTCTCAATGTGTCTGTGAAGATTCTCAGTCATCCAGGTGTGGTTACCTTGGAAGCTGAGTCATGTCAACTGGACTTCTTTCTAGTTAGCTCAAAATTAAAAATTTGATCAAACTAGGGGTTTGTTTGAACAGTTTTGGCAAGGAATTTATGTTAAACTATGATGAATTCAGAGACTATGCTGATGCCCATACTTCAGATCCTTAAACTCTGCCAAAAGCATTCAAAAACATGTATGATTACATACAAACAAACAAGTAAAGGAAATGAAATATAAAAAATAAAAAACAATCCCTGCATTTCTCAGTCTTTGTTCTTTGAAATCTTGGAATCATCTGGACACCACATTCTGAATAGCAATAGAGTGATTCAATGTTTCTAAAAGAACATTGAAGTTGTTTTACTGCCAAGACGTCTACATGCTACTATATTCATGATTTCATGGACAGATCAGCTTGGATAAGAACCCAAACAGTCTTTTACCCCATCCGCAGATCATTAATTAATGACTATGAAAATTAAGTTCAACTCAACAGGTTTTATAAATAGGAATTTTGATCACATTCAAAAAGTCATTACACATTGGTTTGTAATGTGACACAGTGTAATACATTATAAGTGTAAATAAGTACTGACACATTTATAGCAGAACATTTAAGTAATTCCGTTTTATTACAAAGAGGCTAAATGGCCTGCATTATGACTCATCTGAAAAAATGAACCACTAATGGTTCTGTTTTTATAACATTTCAGAACATGTAGTCTGTAGTAGAAATAATATGAAATTTCTAGTGTGTGTTTCTGGCTCATTATTTACCACGTGTTCTTGCTATTTGATAGGATCCAGACAAATTTGAGCTAAAACAAAATGTTATTCTTTAAACTTACAAAATTTTAGGTATAAAAGAAAAATAAAGACCCTACAGTAAGATATACATTGTGCATTTATGATTAACTTTGTTTACTGTCTGATCCACTTCCTGTCAGACATATATGTTCTCCTCATGTTTCTACAAAGTTCATTACTCATCATCTGTGCTAAATCCAGCTTTCTTCACCTCGACTGTTGTCTGCTCTTTTGTGCTAAAACTCTAAAGCTCTTCCAAGTGAAGCTAAATAAATCCTGCCTTGACATCCTGTTCACCAGATCACTGAAGGCAATTCCCTCCAATTCAAAGACTATAAAGAGGTCTTGACGCACCTCCCACATAGTCTGAACATGAGAGAATGTCCGTGTGCCTCAGCATGTGAGAGTTAATATTTATGTGTCTAATTACTCCCCATTACTCTTCTGCTGGGAACATTTCCTCTCCTCCATTCCTGCTTGGCTGCTCTTAGCCTGTGAGGGGGTATTGACCTAATGATGGTTCTATCAGCTCTGCACTGCATCCTTTCTCCAAATAGTATGTTCTACAAACATCAGTATCACACTGGCATGGATGTGTAAATCTTTTCAAGCTAAATGCTACAATCAGGGGTTGCAGAAGTAAAAAGAAATTTCTTGAACTCATTATTTTATGCATTAAAAAGCACATCTACTGCATAAAGAAATCTACACAAAAATAACCTCTATGTTTTGCCTTGGAGATATGTGATATTTGAGAATCTATGAGAAAATATTACCAGTTTTAACAGAAATCTTCAATCTTCAATAATCATCAATAAACACTTACCATATTTGTTCCTATTCATTTAAAGTTTTCTTTTCCTAAATCTGAAATTTTTACCCTATTGTATTTGCTATCATGAACAAGATTTTAATGTATCTGGTAATTTAAATTTTACTGACTAGTAGCTCTTTGTGGTGTGTAGATTAAAGTTAAGGGGTTGAAGGCATCACTCACAGACACATCTACACACTCGTTCATAAGCCAGTGACAATTGAGCATAACCAGTCTGCCTATATGCATGTTCTAGACAGTGACAGTCAGTGAGAGGAAACCGGAGAACCTGGATTAACCCATGTGAATACACACAGTAACTCGAGATCAGGATCAAACAGAGCTGCATGCAATTTAATGTCATCTGTGACAGTCCAGCCCCTAGTAATAATTAAATTTAGTGCATCCTGGACCTTCAAGAAAAACACACTGGTCTACAGAGAAATTTGCTTCAGGCTCAGGAAAGGCGACAAAAACTCAATAACTGGTGCTTGCATCTAAGCCAGAGAACAGAAGTGAATGCATTTTTGAAATCTGACGCCTATACTGTGCGCCATTTTGTCTATCACAATGTATCACTATTCCCTTGGGCTTTTTAGAGCATTGGCTTTGTTTCAGTGACTAATAGACTATTCCCTACAAGCCCACTGAACATATGTCACTGTAACATAAAGACATAAGTCTATAGCATGCTGTATATTGTATCGCAATTGACAGAAAAAAAAAACAACCATTTTTTTTTGGCTTATCTTTAATGGCAGTAATCTGGACATAAATTAAAAGTATAATCTGGCAACCTTGGAGGCATACAGGTAATTCTAATAACTTAAATGGGACTTCAGATATTCAAGTTAAGCACTTGCAAATATCTGCGAACCGATAAATATCTCACTGTGGAAATATTAATCTTACCTCGCTTTTTATTATATTATAACCACATTTTCTAGCTCATAAATAGTGCATTCTACTTATATGTTTTTTTATGAGTACCTAAGACTTTGTCATCCATATTGTCTCTGGCCCAAAAGTGAGTTTGTTTTACTATTTATAATATTTTTATAAAAAGCTAATACAATATTTTGACACAATATAATGACAGAGCTTTGTATATTGTATGTGAGTGAAAAAAAAGGAAAAAAGTAAGAAAGAAAGAAAGAAAGAAAGAAAGAAAGAAAGAAAGAAAGAAAGAAAGAAAGAAAGAAAGAAAGAAAGAAAGAAAGGTAGTTTTGGAATGTTCACCTTTCTTTAATTTTTTGTTAGCCTTAGAAAATTGAGGTTCTGTCAAATCATTACCATTATACTGAGCTACAAATGTAGTTGCTAAGAATTTGACAGTACAGCTTCATACCATATTATATTTATAATCTGTAAAATCTCTGCCAACTTGAATAACTTAAATTAAGTGAATAAATAACTGTCACAACAACCACTCTACTGTCTGAATGCAGCTTGCTGAGATGCTTGTAAATTGTAAAATATTTGCCACTTTGACCACACACACTTCAGAACCTCCCACTCTGCCGCCTGCACTACAATCAGAAATAACATTTTTAATAGTGTTTTTGCTAGATTTTTGCTTTTCATTTTATTTTTTCTTTCCTTCTTCCTACCTCTTTTTTTTGTTGTTGAGATTTTCTATTTGGATAATCTCATGGGAATTAACCCAGGTCTAGTAACTACAAGATGCAATTTTTCAGACACTGATTAATCCCGATGCCGGACTGCTTTACACTGAGAGCAAGTATCTGACACTGTAAAAAATGCCCCTGGAACACATGGAGACATTCACAGTATAGCTTAATGATAGTAAACGATGAAATGCTGTCGACTTTGAGCTATAAACTGTGAATAAAAAGCATTGTACAATATGTATATAATAGGAAATAGTTTTTGAAGCCATTGTGTCACATTCTGATTCACTTTGTTGTGTTGTCGGCCTGTAATGCTTCAGGTTTCATTTTAATAATATGCTGTTTTCATATACTCCAGGTTCATTTGTGTTTAGGTACTGAACCCTTTAAGACTCACACTAATGAAACTAGAACCCATGTTAACCATGTTGTCCTTTCCACTGACCTGCCGCAGTACAAACAGAACTGAGCATTAGGTTTGAACATTTACAACATAACTTCTAATCTTTAGTACCTTTGTTAATCAGTAAATAAATAAATCAAGACTTTTTTTTCTCATAAACTATTTGAGTGAGTACATCCAACTCTGTTTTAGTGTTAAATATAGTGTATAGCTCTCAAATTGCTCACATCTAGCTGCTATGACCTTAACATTATAATCATGTTTTATTTTGCTCTGTTCCATGTTACTAGGTTGCCCAGTGGTCCTCAACCTTGCCTCATCAAAAATACAAAGATGAAAAAACTTGTAAACCTGAACCACATGTGAGCTTTCTTCTCAGTGCGAACAAACCCCCAACCCCAGCCCCCACACCAATCCACCTTGTGTGCCCACTGTGGAAGTATTTAGAGGGCTCTGAGGTCAGCAAATTCACTGCCATAGGTGCTACTAGTGAGAGTGAATCATTTGATCCCAGCATGACGCTTGTCTTTAAGAAATTAACCAGCAATCAAGGCATTTACTTTGGTGGAAGGCTGTTTGACCACAGGTTGTTAAATGGCCTTGTTCTATCATTTATGAGGGGAAAAAAGGGGAACTCATTTAGGGGAAACTTTGTTCTAACATAAAACCAGTGACAGCACTGACACCAGGTGCCAATCCAAACCCACAATACTGCATCTCTTTAGCACATTCTTGTGAGAAAAAATAGCTATTATATTAGACGTTCATTTTTAGTATATACTTTATAATATATTTGAGAGGAATTAGTGTTGGTGATTTCAGAGGACATGTTAAACTTCAAAGAGATTGATTTAAAAGGTATATAAAAAAAAGTACACATATTGCAAAGAGAAGTTGGGATGAAGTGGTCATATGTAACTCAAAAATCTGTTAGAGGTTGAAGATGCTGGACACAGGATTTGGGAGTAAAAAGGAAAAGCTGCTCGTACTTGTTTTATTCTCCACTATGTAGACCAGTCTGAAAATTATGAAAATTATCAGTCTGAAAATTATGATACATAAAATCATGGTACTTCCTAGGGTTAGGGTTAGGGTTCACTTTAATAACATACTGTATTAATAATTAATTGGCTAGATAGTTTTGAACAAATCCTGGTATTTGTTGTCCGATATGTGTATTTAAAATTATTTGACAATTTTGGTTAACTAGCTAAAGAAAACTGATTAGATGATATATGAAGTATCTAAAATGGTATATGACTTTGAATTGTCCTTATAGGATTACTAGGGCATCATAATAACATTATTTGTTAGGATTATAACATTATTTGTTAGTTACCTTTACTCCCCACTGTCAAGGTAATCTGGTACTTTTTCACTGGTTGTAATGCTGCAATCCTTTGATCTGGTAATTAGCCATACAGGAACTCCTGCTTTGAGTCCCAGTATCCATGCAGCCTTCCTCTGCTGCAGCTCTTCTTTCATTTACTGCCAAATCAGAGTTTTTGTGGTTCAGCCGTCCATGGCACTCTCCTAATCATACCTTGAAGTCACTGCTTGGCACCTCGTTAGCGTTAGGCTAAGTTTCTGCGGTTTTGCTTTGCAAGAACAGTGCAGAGGTACCAAAATGAAGGAGAAGGACTTCCTCTAGACAAAAGCATTACTGAATGTGTACTGTGGCCATGACTTGCAAAAGCTGCACATGCTAGGCAGATGATACGAAAGAAATATTTTAAATGAAGGCTGCACATGAAACACACTTTTACTCAGATATAATGTCAGTAGGTTTCTCTTACCTGATCAAGTATTACCACAATGATTAACATTATGTTTTATAGTACTATTTTTTTCCAATACAATATTTTCATGATGGATTCTGAAAGATACACTATATGGCCAAAGCTTTGTGGACACATTACCATAAGACTTATATGTGCTTGCTGAACATACCATTCCAGTCCAGATTTAGTCCTCCCTTTGCTGCTATAATAACCTCCACTCTTCTGGGAAGGCTTTCCCCTAGCTTTTAGAGTGAGGCTGTGGGGATTTGTGCTCATTCAGCCACAAGAGCATTAGTGAGGTCAGGCACTGATGTTGGGTAAAGAGGCCTGGAGTGCAGTCAGCGTTCCAGTTCATCCCAAATGTGTGAGTGAGGTTGAGGTCAGGGCTGTATGCATGCCATTTGAATATTTCCACACCAACCTTTGCAAAACTTTCTGATTTTATGAGCCCTTTCTTTGTGCACAAGGGCATTGTCACGCTGGAACATGAGTGGACTAGGTTTCTTAGTTACCAGTGAAGTTAAACTGCAGTATTACAGCATGCAGCATACAACAACATTCTTTACAATTATAAACTTCATACATTGCAGCAACAGTGTCATTTGACAGATTTGTAGTATAAACTTCTGATAATATTTCTGAAATAATTGTGAAAATATATATGTGCAATTAATCAGTTTGTGTAATCAAATAATCCGTGTAATTTTATTATTATTGAAACACAAAACAACATGGACTGAATTGCTCTGGAATTGGCAATAAAAATAGTCTTGAATTCTATTTATTGCATAATGCATGCTAATATTGCTATGAAGTGTTACGTATTTTTAAAAAAATATAATTAATTACTTTAGTGTATGTAATGCATTACAGATATGTGACTGTTTCTTTTCATTATCACTGTATGAAGTACTGCATTTTTTTTATTTTTACAAAAACAGCTATTGACATTTCGAGTCTCCCATGTTTTATAGGGTAAAGGTTGTCTTTTATGTTCACAGGCACAAAGAGGCAGATTTCAAAGAATCCTGAAAAAGGATGGTTCTTGGAAAAGACAAGGCAATGCAGTTTACTGTATGTTGGGACACATCTGTTGTACTTCATACAGAATGCTAAAGAGTCGGGGATGTTGAGCTCACGAGATAGAACTGCACATACAAACACACCTAAATCACACTCAAGAGATGATCTACTGTATGTTGAAGAAGTTTGACAAAATATTTCATCTAATTTGAGCAGAGTTGTTTTTTCTATGGTAAAATTTGACATTTGGACACGAACATTAAATGGTTAAATGGTTCAAAGTCTAAATAAAACATTTAAGTCTACTGCCGAAATGAAATGTTAAAAAATTGTTGCACCAGGTCCCTGTCCAAGTCCATATTTTGAGTCAGTGGAGAATTCTATATATGCAGTCTTATTCACAATTCCTTTTTTTCCCCCATGTGCACACTCATGAATGTGTTTTTTCTTTAGTGACCGGAACAATGACACATGGTGATCTTGGAGTGGAGAGTGTGTTTTCACTACATTTCCAAAATGCAGGAATGCATGAAAGAATAGCCAACTGTGTGGAAATCCAATACATGATATGTTATTACGTTCTGAGACTTCAAGCTGTGTGATTTACTGCGCTTTTCTTAGTGACAGCTGTCCTTTCATGCAGAGTCACCAAAAAGGTGCTGACATATTTTTCTCAACAAAAGACACCCACTGTTAAAAACCTACATTTTTGGTACAGACATTTAAAAATTATTATATTATTATATTCTTAAATTATGAAACACTTGCTGAGTGAAATTGATTGACTTGTCCTTATATTCCTTAAATCATGTTATGATATGAGTGTTATTAAATAATAAGCTCCACTAATTTATGTGTGTGTGTGTGTGTGTGTGTGTATACATATATGTGTGTATATATACATATACTATATATTGTGTGTGTGTCTGTGTCCAAAATTCCCAAAAAAGGTTCTGAGTGTGAAGCATAAACATAAACCATAGTTATGTTCACACATTGAGTAAAACTGGGTAGGTGAGAGTGAGAGTGCAGCTTCAATAGCTTTAGAGGGAAATCACAGGCTTTAATCCTGTTAAAGCTTTTCAAAATGCTGTGTCTATGCTGATCTGCAGATAGAGGACCTCGGCAGCTTTTTTTGTGTGCAAATTCCCCCAGTGAAAAAACAGACAGCAAAAGAGAGAAAGAGGAAAAATAAACACAGGATTCCATGTTGATTCCTGCCCTTATCTATATGGGTGATGTTAGGGGGCCAGGTCAGCAGCCAAAGCTAATAGCTGACGTTAGAGTCACTGGTGCAGTGAAGGCCTTCATCATAACTGGTGTGTGTTTTTGTTTCTTAGACTTTGTCACAACCATTTTTTCATCTGTGCTCTATGAGTTAGTATGCTTTACCACAGCTGATATCATAGATATTAGCATAGTATTCTCAGAATTGCATGTGGCTTTAAAGAAATGACCTTGTATCAGTATTAATAGGCTATTTAATTCTAATAGCAAATGTGTGTCTACTACACTGATGCCCGGCTTCTCCTACACAAACACTCCTTTTCATAGAATGAGTTGAATTTTTCTTATAAGTAGAGATTTAATTCATTGTGTTTCCTGGAAAGAAAGTGTGTGATCTGTCTCAAGGGGCTAGTATATCACCAGGGCTGGTACATCCGTATAGACAAACTAAACCCTTGCCTAGAGTGACACTTGAGTGAAGGCAGCCAAGTGTATCAAAACTGTTCTTCCATCTGTCAGAAACCTGACCAAAGAGTATGTTGTTTTACAAAGCTGTCTGTGAGTGCGGTCTATAAGCACAACATATATGTCAGTCATCAATAAGAATGTTGACATTGCAATGCAGGGAAAGATTTGTTTGTATTGTTTTTTTTATTATATGGACCATAATGCTTTTGATGCTATGTTTGTTTTTGAATGACTATGATATATTGTTTAACTATGGATGTGCAACCATTGTCTTGTTTATTAATATAGATAAGGTGGACTTTGGTGGGTTTATTGAGACTGGCTCACGTCATTTTTCACGTTATTTAATCTTTTGTCTTGTTTATGCTTGTACTTTTGAATAATATCATGTTGATTTGCAAACTTTAAAAAGTGCAGTGTGTAACATTTCCCATTAGAACAGAGCCAAACGTGTGTGGACTTCATTCTTGAAGAGATTTATCAAACAGGACTTCCCATGATTTAAAATGTTTCTTATTATTTTTCCCCCTATAACTTTATTAAAATGGACTGGAATCAAACCCAAAATCTAGAAGACTTTTTAGGCTTTAACTAGGGCTTGACCAGGCTAAAGTGATTAATGAATATCAATTAATGAATTATTTAAATTGTAAAACTGACAAATAATGAATACATAAAATTAAACATCCAGCTAAATCGAGCTCATACAGTACACCCATGAAAGCAGCAGGTCTCCCAGTTTAACTTCTGGTATTTGTAGGGAAAATTTGTAGGGAATGTGATCACTGACTGTCTAAAAGTCAGGACAGGCAATTGCCTTTCTTAAACTTTGGCATTTAGTTAGTCTGTTCTGCAATATTGCATCTGTCTTTTGTAAAACATCAAGGTTCCTACATTGCACAAAACAGAATACACTTATGATAGCAATGCATGAGTATGTTGAAATCTGCAGTCTTGATGAATACTTACTCTTACTAAATACACTGGAAAATGCCTAAGCGTATTTACAGCAGTGGTTTGTCCTGGTCTGACAGGTTAATGTCTTTTCGCTTCTAAAACACATATAAATATCATAAGGTTATCTTGAAAGGTTTCTTTATTTGGTTATAGACTTTCTTTTCTCATCTATTCATCTGCTAAGAAAACTGTTAGCAAAAACATACAAGCTGGAAGGGTGAGGCAGTATAAGGGAAAATCACCTGCAGTATAACTTCAACTTTTACTGTTGTGTGATTAAAATATGGATTTCATGGTTAATGTTATATAAAAAGATTTTACACGAACGACTGAGAACATGACATACTAGGCATGTTTAACTCCTGGGTTTTACCTGTTATGATCCCTGGCCTGAAATATCAAGGAACACTATTAAAAAAACCTATTCTCAATTTTTATATTGCAGCATAGGGGCGATATTACTTATGTACTTATATATTATGCCTCTCAGAAATAACAGTATCCTTACAATATCTTTATTGTGTCCTTACAGTACATATACTACCAGTCAAAAGTTTGGACACACCTTTTAATTCAATGTTTTTTGTTTAGGGATTTTTTTTCTACATTCTTGAACAATACTGGAGATTTCAAAACTATGAAATAACACATGGACTTAAGTAATCCATATGTAATGACAACAAAAAAGTCAGTTGTTATTTTAAGACACGAAGGTCAGGTGTTCTGGAATAGTTCTTGCAAGAACAGTATTGTCAAGTGCATTTGCAAATCCCATCAAGCACCATGATGAAACTGGCTCACATGAAGACCATCCCAGTAAAGCAAGACTTAAACTTACCTCTGCTGCAGAGGAGAAGTTCATTTAGAGTTGCCAGCCTCAGAAATCACCAATTAACAGCACCTCAGATTAGAGCTGTTATGAAGGCTTTACAGAGCATAAGTAGCAGACATATCTCAATATCAACTGTTCAAAGGACATTATTGTGTATTTTGGCCGCCTTCAGCATTGTTTTACCATGTAGAAAGAAATAAACATCAGGAAAGACCATGGAATTAGAAGATGTGTCCAAACTTTTGATTGGTAGTGTATATAAAATATCTATTCACTGTAGCTTCACAGCACTATAACAGCAATCCATTCATTTCATCAATAAAGGCCATGTGATAACTACTATTGGTTTGGGACATAAACTTTCCCTGTAGCTTTGTTTTCACACTGCTAATAGTTAATATTTAGCTCCTGCAACATTTGTGGTTTGTGGTTAAATTTGTATGAAAGTAACTGGTAGACAGTTAAATTAGACATCTTAAGGTAGACATCTTAAATTCTATCCCATTTCTGGTGAAACCTCAACAACATAAATATAATTAGGTGTTCATTCATGTAATTTCATTTTTTTTTTAATCTTACCTTTCAGGAAATGCCAACTTCACTTTAAATCAGGTATAACACAATTCAGTCAATAGAGAAATTTATGTTGTATAGACAAATGGGTAAAATATCTTTTGCTCAGTGGAAATGGTTCATCTGCAGCTAGCAAAAGCATGCATTTGAGGTTATTCCCAATAAAAAGATTCACTGTTTATTAAATGTCAAGGTTTGCATATGTTTTACCAGAATGACCTTGAATGTTATGTCCTTTATTCAATAAAATTGAAAAAAAATAAGCTTTTTTTATTGTGTTACTGAAGGGGTCATTCTTGCTGAAACTTCATTAAGTCATTAAATCATATTAATATGAAATAAACATTATTTAATAACCACAGCATGTACCATCTGCTTCTTTTACATTTATTTCACTTTATTTAACATATACACTTTATTAGATTTTGATGTTATTTAGCAGATTTAATGTAAATTTAGTTCTCTAGTACAAGGGTCTTTTTTTATGAAATGAACTGTTCATCATCAGCAAAACATTTGCAGACTGAAAATCCTATTTCGTCTTAAAATTAATGGTAAAGCAGAGGTTTAAAAATCACTGTAAGTATGTTATTCCAACTCAAAAAGAAAGCATAACGTGCATTAAGTGCACACTTAATAATAAGCAGAGTAGACCCATGATGGTGGCTATATTTTGTTGAGATAATGGTTACATTTTAAAGCTCTTTATTCTTCTCTTTCCTAAACATTTATGGCATCACCTATTGCTGAAATCCAGGGCAAACAAATCTGTCTGTCTCTCTCTCTCTCTCTCTCTCTCTCACACACACACACACGCACACACACACACACTGCATGCATACACCTTCAAGAAGCTACCTCGTTGAAGAAGCTCCTTTAAGATTTATGAAGTTGCTGAGAATTATGGTCTGGTCAGGAATAATTATAATAATTAATAATTACATTATTGTTCTTCCATCCACCTCAGCTGCAGCACAAACCAGAGCTGCCAACATTGCTTAGAGAAGGCCATTTTTTGGAGTTGGGGAAATTCATGGGGAAATTCAGTTAGTTATGCTGCTGTTCCTCCATGACAGAAGATACTGTTTCATTAGAGAACACCAGGGTGTCCACACAGTCACACACCTCTAATTTACAGTGGAGTCAGATCTAATTATGTTGAAGGCGCAGCACAATTATAGTCATGTATT
This sequence comes from Hemibagrus wyckioides, assembly GCF_019097595.1. Lineage (NCBI taxonomy): Eukaryota > Metazoa > Chordata > Actinopteri > Siluriformes > Bagridae > Hemibagrus > Hemibagrus wyckioides. The sequence goes on along the minus strand of NC_080732.1, from coordinate 9,342,573 downwards.
TCACTGGAAACCAGTCTTAAAGATGCCATGTGTCACTGCACACACTACGACATTTAGACACTCTGTTGTGTAAGACATGCATAATTCAAATAATTGTATGTCCACATTTTCTAATTGACTTGGTCTTTTATCAGCTTATGTCCTATCTGCTTATTTTATTAATATAGTAAATGGTATAGATTAGTCCTGGGAGAATGAGGCAGCACTAAAATGCTTAGTTAAAAGTTGAAACATGGTGACAGTTACTCCATTTTATCGATGCGGTTTAAGACAGGGATTATGAGGAAGATGCTGATTAGCATCCTTACTAGTATTTTACACATTCAGAGATATTCCTTAAAATCAAAATGTGCTCAGTTTGTGTAAGGTCCCTAAACAGTAGGCACTTTCCCTTGACCCCATTGACTTAGGATCATACTTGGGTATAGTTAGTGAAATCTGTATGCTAGAGGGTGGAATACTGGGTAATTTTCTTTGAATAGTAAAAAATACAGAATAAAATGCAGCATACATAACAAACTGAATGTTATGAACAAAGTGAATCTGAATGTAAAGTGAAGAAATAAGTATTGTCCGTTTTTGATTTTCCAGAAGGTTTGTCGCACTAGAAGGCTAGACCGCACTAACATTTAAAAGGTGATAAAGAATCTTTGCCAAATTATGTAATATACATGGAAATTTGACCCTGCAAACTTCACCCACCGAACTAATGCACATGTGGACTTCACACATTTCACTATTTCAGTGCATCATAAACACATGCAATACCATTAACCAATTAACAACTGAGAAGAATAGGTCACATCTTCAAGAGACCAATAAAAATGCAGTACTGTAGACAACAATTTTCCACTGAAGGCAACTCATATCATCAGAAATTGTCTGTAATGTATGGCTCAGTTAATCTACACCTAGATAAAGTGTAGAATCATTGCCAGCATATCCAGTAAGGAGTTGCCAGCTCTGTAATACAATAATGAATAACTAATGCTTCTGTTCTTCCAGGCAAGAGAGTGATGTAGGAGTGTTTCTGTTGTAGGAAACAGAAATAATCACATTATGTTAAACCTGCTATGGAGTAGGCCACCAAGTGACAGGAAGAAATGTATGTGAGTGTTGACAAAAGCATAAAAAGACCCCACAATGGTTTAATAGATGGTTTAGAGTTCCTATTTTCTAGAAAAGTTCTTTTCTTGAGGGCAAAACCTCTGTTGCTAAGTTTCTAAATAGAGCCTTTAAGGGTTCTTTCAAGAAAACAATCCAATAAACCCTAAGGGTGCTAAATGGAATCTTTTTTCCCCTTTTTCTTCTTATAGTAACCTGTTCGGAGGCCTGTGCCAGCCTGTGTCACTACATTCCTAAACCCAGTACAGCGCTGCAGCTGTCTCCTCAGCCCCAGGTTCGTCTCATGAAATCTCCTATATCACACCACCTTTTCTGGGTATAGATGTATTCATTTGGTTTGCCTGATATTTACTAACTGAGCACAGAGACTGTTGGAAAGCTTCACATTCTGAATCTAGAGACATTTCTTTAAGAAAGAAATAAAACACACTATTTAGGTCAAACCTAATTACAGTCTAGACTTCCTTCAATACACCCAGAAGATTGTGGGGAACCATCTGCATTTGCTCAGTCACCCAAAGCGTTCTTTAAGCCTGTCTTATCCTGAGCACCATTCAATTAAATGTCTATCTTTCGTAGCATTTTTAAATCAGATGTACCATTGATGGAAAGGATGATTTATGCAGGAATGGTGTTTTAAAGAATGTGCCCAATATGACTGAATTCTTGATTCTCATTGATCAAAATGGGTTGGTTCATTATCTGTAACAGAAGCTTTGAGAGTGGTGCACAGATGCCCTGGTTCTAATTAATTACCATTTATAGATCAATTATCATCTATTGTAAAAAGTCATGCACAGGAACTTGTATAGTGCACATTAATAGACATAACCATAAGAATATATAGACTAAGAATGTCACATTTATTTAATATTTAGAGACAGATAGATCAATGTCATACATGTATAAGGGTCTTTTAAATACTTATATTGTACTTGTTTCTTCATATACATGAATCATACAGTATACATACATGGATACATAGATGGATTAAGTATTAAAAATGTTTATGTCTGCAGGTACATACTGTTAACATTACAAGGCTGTGTCTTGGTTGTATTTAAGCTGAAAGAGGTTTTAATTGATTGTTGAAACATGCAGCTGCCTTGCTAGTTAACATTAGGACACACTGAGTATCCTGTAGGTATCCAGTATAAATGATTTATGTGACTAAGGTTAAACCCCCCTGTGATTCATAAGTATATTGCAATGATAGAATCTTATAAAAGACTATAAATATGCCAGGATCCTTTGCCACTCCTCCATATAGTTGCACAGCATCATTTAACATGATGACATGCTCTTAGATCAGTCTAAATTTCAGATGCGTTAAGTGATATATGTTGTTGACATAGTCTGCAATGGCTGGCAAAATAGATGACGTTGCTTCACTGAATGATATACTTCACAGCAAGGCAGCAATTTAAACTGGCTAGAGTCCAATGGCGAAGCTGTATAGAACTCATAGCCTAGATTTTTCACATATTATCACCATTTCATTTCTATCTATTTCTAAAATCTCTCTCTCTCTCTCTCTCTCTCTCTCTCTCTCTCTCTCTCTCTCTCTCTCTATCTATCTAACAATTTACTTTATTTAAACTGCTTATATTTCTTAGTTTGGGATCTTAGTACTAAGGTCTGCACTCCTTGATAGTGGATATCATTTCCTTCAAAAGTCAAGTTGCTTTACTGCACGTAATTTTTAGACTTTTGATATATGCAACATGTCTTGATGGACCCATCATCATTACCTCTTAGGAAGTGTATTTATTGTATCTGAGTCATATAGGAAAATGGAACTGACATGGAGATTAAACCTACTTAGATTGAGTTTCAATATTTCAATATAAGTGAAAGAATAAAGAATGACCAGAATGCTAGCTATATAACCAACCCAAAAGTAAACACACACACACTGAGATCTAAAGACTGTTTCAGATCTTTTTGAATAAGAGAGTCGGGTGTCTTAATGTTTACTAATTTTATTTGTAGCAATTTAATTCAATCTAATACTAGATTTATTTCTCAGCATAGAAACACATACAAAGTTTTTCTTTAAAACTTGCTTTCCTAAAAACTTGTATATGTTATATATGTAATTGTGATGATAAAAATATAAGGGCTAATATTAACATATTAATTAATATTAATATTAATATTAGAGCTTAACAATTAAACAATTAAGGTTGACCAATTCATTATATCTCTAGCCTAGTTATATTACACAAAAAAAAAAAGCTCATGCTTCTAAAACTAATTCAGTTTTGCATTTGCATTGTCAAGTAAATGAATAGGTATTGAACGGATACCTTTTAACCTTCAGTAAGAAAATTAAAGGATAAAAATGCAGTAACCATCTTAATCTACCACAATCTACCTATTGTGATATTGCATAAAACCTCTGTCTCCTCCACAAGCCTTTCATACATCCTTCATTACTGCTTTGTAAAAGAGTTATGCAATGCTTATGAATTCATGTAGGTCTGATGTCAATTCCCTTCAAAAATCTTCTTTTATAACCTGTGCAAACCACAGAAAACAGGACAATGAACAGATCCAGGACGTCAAACCCCAGGAGTCAAAAGCAGTATTTTTTACCCAGCAGATTGAAGTGTATTAAGAGCTTTAATGATGGATTTCTTAATTTCTTAGGATTTCCAGCCCTAATTTGTACACCTGATCCAGCTTATCAGATAACTATTGAACTTTTTATGAAATAGGTCAGGTGTAGGAGCACTGTATAATGTGTAACTGTATATGGCAGGAAATATAATAATAAAAACTCTCTAATCTCTCTAATTCTATCTATATGAAGGCACATTAATGCACTGTATACATCTATTTTGGTTATTGTTAAATATACTCAAATATTAATATTTATATAGCTTCAAAGAAATGATAAAAAAACATATTTGCCATAAATACATGAAGATATTTGTCCCTTACCTAAACCTAAAACTAATAACCATGCATGAAACAAGCTTGGTCATTTATCTCAGAGCACTTCAAAAGCATATATCAAACACTTCTCAAAAGCTAAAGTGGCTCCTGAAAGACATAGGAATTCCTTGCCAGTGTCTCAACACAAATTAGACAAAGAGATATTATCTTTCCTGAAAGGACACCCTGACAAAAGAAACATGGTGTACTCATCTCCTAAGCTGACAATAAATAGATCCTGATGGATGTCTCATCATGCGAAACAACACAGATCAATCCGAAGACACCTGAAAGAGGCTAAGAAAGCTAGTTTAGTATACACAATTTGACTCGTCTCCTTTTGCATGAGGCCCATGCACTGCCACCGGCTTTCCAAAGATCCTGGTCCACCACATGGGAACAATAATGGTGACGCTGGAGGTCTGAGTTGGTGTAACTTTGAAGATTCTCTGGCCTCCTTGAAGGATGAACACCTTCTTGGAAAAAAAAGGACTGTCACCCTGCTTGCCTCCCATGCTGTGCCCACAATGGTCAGTAACAAGGCATACACATCACCTTAAGAGACCTCATTCAAGCTCTGTCACCATTCATGGCCGTCACTTCCTTACAATAAAAAGCCTTCGGAAGGTCCCTTTTATGTCATTGTCAGAACTTCCCTGTGTCCTTCCCAGTCGGGACCCCAAAGTGGGGTATAGTGAGTTTAGCTCAATCTGAATCCCTGTACCTTCAGCCACTTCATAAGGGGACCCCACCCCCCTTCTTAAACCACTTTTGTTCCCAGAATCGGTGCCTCAAGCTGGGGCAAATCAAATCAAACCCTGAGCAAGCCATGGAAAGTGGGAGCCACCAGGAGTTCTATTGTTCCTTCATTCATCAGCCACTCAAATGGGAGTGGAGTGGACATTAGTGGTCCACAGAAGGGACAATGTCTGCACAGAGTGGCAGCTCCAACTGAGAGTGGAATGTAGAGGTATTGAATTTGAGTTTTGGATTTGTTTTTGTATGCAGTCAGTATACAAAAGTATGATTTAATGGGAAAGCCCATGATAATTCTCTTTTCGTATGGGTTCATTAGACACAGTGTGGTCCCATGCAACCGAACATGGTATGCTATAATATAAGCAAACCTTAATATAATTAGAATAGCTTATTTTCATTCACAAACACACTTGTAATTACTATGTAGGTTTTAACATATGCAACCCAGTCTCATAGAAAAAAACAAAACATTCACACATTCACACATCGCACTCATAAGAACACGTTGTGTATGAGTATAGCAAACTTTCACTTAAAAGTGTGTAGGACACCTGTGCAGGTAGTGTACATCTCTCTATAAATAAGATAAGATACTTAATACTTTTACACCATTTTAAAACACAATGAGCGTAGCCAACTTGTGTGAAATTTAATGCTTTTCAAAACATATATTTAGACTTGCTCTTGACCATAGATATTAGTGGGGGATGATGTTATTGATGACATCAAACAAAGGGAGTTGAGGCATGACAACATACAAGTGTATAGTCTATCAGCTTTTAAATGGTTGTAGACTATTGGGATGGCAGGTTTCAGCAAATTCAACCCCCTCCCCAAAATTGGGAAAGGGTTTCACATCTATTTCTAATATATCCACTCCAAAATCACCCTTTCCATCTCCCAATTTTTTGCAATACATCTTACAGTAAGATTGTTTTTCTACATCATCTGCACACTGTCTGTATTTCTCCTGCACCATTCCTTTGTAAGATACTGGGACTCCTGCCCCTAATGTTGGTGCTTGTAACCTGACCATCAAATTGGAACAACCAAATAATCACAATATTCTGTTGTGTATTCCAACGTTACTGCATTATCCCTTATCCCTACAATAAACCTCATCAAAGGTACAGCAAATAAAACAGGTCAGACTGCACTAGATGTTACTTAAAATACTTTTAATACTAATATCTCTACACATACAAAGTCCTTGGATGATTTGTGCTGTTAAATGATCGTGAGGTGTTTGAATATGAGCACATGTACAATAATTATTTTCATTTCATTTCATTGTCTGCTTATCCGATCTATACTCAGGTCACGGGGAACCTGTGCCATCTCAGGAGTCATCGGGCATCAAGGCAGGATACACCCTGGATGGAGTGCCAACCCATTGCAGGGCACACACACACACTCACACACTACGGGCAATTTAGAGACTTCAATCAACCTAGAAGCATGTCTTTGGACTGTGGGAGGAAACCCACCAAGCACAGGGAGAAAATGCAAACTCCACACACAGTGAGTGGGAGCGAGACTCAAACCCATGACGCTGGAGGTGTGAGGCAAACATGCTAACCACTAAGACACCATGCCACCTCCAATATTTATTTAATCATTAATTGATTTTATGCATATATTTTGCGATCATTATTATTATTCAGCAACACTGGGTACATGAGAATTCACCACAGATTGGATGGTAGTCCATCATAGAGCACCATTCACACACTTGGGAACTGCTACTTCACAGATAGGGAACATCTAGCATGTTCAGTTGACCTGCGTGTTTTGGACATCTGGAGTAAACCATGTGAACATACGGAGAACATGCAAAAATCTGTTTAGGGAATAAATCTAGGTCATTTTTAAACCCACATCCGCTAAGCAACACTGCCTTTATTATAAATCACTCTGGAAATAATATCTCAATTGCACACCTGCTAGCTTTCTTGTACCATATTTGATCAGAATTTAATTACTATCTGAAACAGTATCAAATGAGGATAGTAACTAATTCTTAAATCACAACCACAAAATTGACTGTTCAATGTTCACTTTTTATGTGTCCATAAATATATTAGTGATGAATTAATGGGAAAACTTGGAGATCTATGTTATGCATGATTCAGGTCCACTTTAAGACCCTGTTTAAATAGTGTAGTGGAGATGTGGTTAACGTACATGCAGTGGGTGTGGTTAAGGTACATGGAGAACAACACTTACAGAGCAATCTATTGCGAGTTTGATATGTTGATATGTATAAGGTGCTATGTTATAAGCCTGGGCTGCTATATGTCATAGATGCATCGATTTAAAAAGAAGAATTATTGTAAAAGCATATGCAGCAGAAATCAATCAATCAAATGACCCAGCCCTGTGGAGATTTGTATTCATTTTAATTTTAGTCTGTCCTTCATGACACTTTATTACTCCAGCTCTCAAATCAATCAATACAGGCAATAATAAGGCCCAAAAATACAATCTACATGGGTGAATAATTAAGTAGCACTTCAGTGTTTGTTTCTTTTTTAAGCAGAATGAAATGTTAGAAAGCAAATGCATTATCATGCAATAAGGAGGACTAACATTCTCATGTGTGCATGCACTTGTGCTGTTTTGAGGATTTTGAGATTCTGATTCTCATTAGTCTAATGAGCAAGGCTCAAGTGTTTGTGTAGTACAAAGCTTCCTTTATTTATTTATTTATTTATTTATTTAAAATTTACACCTGGTATAATGGATAAACTGAACACCCTTTTAACGTTTATCTATTTTTAAATCCCACTTTTCTCCTTTGTTGCCCCCTCCCCTTTCCCCTTATGCTGACTGTCTACAGAGGAAGAGCTCTCTCACCTTACGGCTGTTTCCGGCGACTGTGAGTCAGAACTCTGGCTTGCTTCCAGCGTGCACACTTCTTGAGGGGGCGTACGAGTGCTGATGTTCAAACATCACAGGTTGAACCCTGGAAATGACTGAACGCTCACAGTGATTAAAGCGGTGTGACCCCCTGCCTTTAGCCCTCTGCTCCAGAGCTTTAGATCCTGCAGGGGCATGGATTTACTGAAAAGATGCTCAAGGGTGGTGTGCCTAGTCCAAACTTGTTGGCTTAATCCTAGTTGCAGTCATAGAGAGGAAGAGGCATGTGTAGACAAAAGAATTTGTCATAATAGTTCTATCCATGAGGATTAGACTTTGTTTAATGTGTTTAACCAACTCACATATTCATACACATAATGTCTCTCCGAACTGGTCTTAAATTTCTAGGAATTTAACTAAGCCATTTTTATGGAAATATAAATGGTTAAGGTTATGGTAAGGATTAGCGCACATTGCTTTGCTGTTTGTCTTAAGAAGCTATTTAACAAATTTGTTGAAAATTACATGGTATGGAGCTGAGGTTTATTGCATTCTTTTCCCTTTCACAATATCAATTATTTGGAGTTCTTTCTTTCTTTCTTTCTTTCTTTCTTTCTTTCTTTCCCTTGCCTTTGTCATTCATTTGCTATAATAACAAGTATGTATTGATGCTGAGGAAAGTATTGTGTACAGACAAGCAAATTCATCCCAGTCTTCTTTTCAACAAGCTCCTTGAAATTTTACATCAATACCACCTAATATTATGTAGGTCCCTCTTATGCTGTCAAATGCCTTGATCCATCAAGGCATGGACTCCAGAAGATCTCTGTAGGAAATGCTTGATCAGATTGAGATATGTGGAATTTGAAGGCCAAGTCAGCACCTTTGTCATGTTTGTTCAGTGTGTCAGAGCACATTATCCTGCTGTAAAAAAAAAGCCCTATCCATTAGGGAATACTGTTGCCAAGAAGGGGTTTTTTATTGGGTGTGCAACAACATCTAGGCAGGTGTACATGTCAAAGGCACATCCACATGAATGCTAAGACCCAAGGTTTTCAGCAAAACATGCCCAGAGCATCACACTGCCTCCGCTGGCTTGCCTTCTTCCCATAACATGAAATTGTGATTCATCAGACCAGGCCACCTTCGTCCATTGATCCATGGTTCAGTTTTGATGCTCATATAGCCATTGTGGGTGCTTTCAGCAGTATGGACACTCTGACTAAATGCAGCCTCAATGCATTGTGAGCTCTGACACCTTCCTATAACAGCCAGTGTTACCTATTTCTGCTGTAGGTCATCTATAGGATCAAAACAGACAATATAGCCTTTGCATAACCCATGGTGCTGCTGCCAGCTCACCAGTTGTCCTTCCTTTAGATCACTTTTGGTAGGTACTAACTACTGCATACTGAGAACATGCCACCAGATCTGGAATGCTCTAAACCAGACGTCAAGCCACCAATGTGACCAGTGACCCTACAATTGCCCATTTTTCCTGCTTCCAACACATCAACTTTGAGAACTAGCTGTTCACTTGCTACCTGATATATTTCACAACTTTGGAGGTACAACTGTAACAAGATAATCAATGTTTTTTTTATCTAACCCATCAGCGATTTTAATGTTATGGCTGGTCGGAAATAAAACCTCAGGTTTATGAAGCATTGTTTGCCTTAACCATTAATCCACCTACCGGAGACATATGAGGATGTGCTATAAGGTGTGACATCCTGCTAATGCCAAGATGCACATTCTGTGTGCCTTTACTACTCCAACAAGCCACTTAAAACCTATTCCTCCTTCCTGAGAAGCCTGGACATTAACAATGTGAGGTCTTTTCTGTGTGACAGGCGCAGACTAAACCTTGCTGTGTTGGTTTCCAGTCCTCCCTGTACTTATCAGAATTAGCCTCACCACACTGCTTAATCTGGCCTCCCTTACCAGGAAACAATAAATCTCAGCTAAGTGCTGGCTAAGTGGGAATTAGAATCTTTTGAGGCTGTCCTGCTCACAGTCGCTACTATTTGCAGTCAAAACAGCTGGGGTACATTAAGAGATGGGAAGGGGGTCCTAGTTTCCTTCCTAAGGAAGACTCTGTCTGCTGAAAAGCCCCAGGGCAGGGCTATTTTGGCTTCCAAGCAGACCACTTACATGTGGTGTGTGCATGTGGCTACCGGGGCTCATTAATAATACACTGCTTTACTGAAGCTGTTCCTCTGCTATTGTGAAGAAGGTCAGATGAGGAAGTAAACTGTAGACATGGCGATGTGATTCTGAGGTCAGCATGAGAAATCACTGCAGCTGCATGTGAGAAATTGTACAATTGTTCAGGCTCTTCATGTACTAAAGCTTCCTAAAACTCTAACAATGACAAGAATGTATTATTTCTCAAGCCTTATCTAAAGAAATACAATCAGCTTCCTGGACAATCTTGTTATCCTTTATAGAAATTATTTTTATTTTGTAACAATGTGTAGCTGATTCTCACACAACTTTTAAACTGTATATGTACTCATAAATATAAATTTACAGCATGTTTAATTCAGTTTATATGTAACTGACCTTACATACATACATATCTGTACTCCACAACATTGAGAAGTAACTATAACCATTTAAAAAGCATGATATTATTGGTTAATGAATTAAAAATTATAATCACTGGTAAATTATTGTGGTTCAATAGGAAGAGAACACTTCAAGATGTGCTCTGAATGATTATACATTTTTATTTAATGGGAAAAAAAATAGCAAGATATTTTATTCCACATATTATTAGCCATACATTATATGGCATGTCCACCATACAAGTTCCTGTGAATGAGCTGTTACTATAGAAACAATAACACATTAAAGTGAAAGCATTGATATAAACCTGTGATTTGAATTAAAGCTGGAACCTCTGTCAAAGCTGCTGTTATAAGAAAAGAAAAGAAAAATCCACACCTTCTGAGCATTCAGAGCATTCAGCAGTGCTATGGTATAATCTAGAACAGATTTCCTAATAATATGAATTCTGCTTAATTACTTTGAATTTATTTCCTTCATGTGCATGTTCCTTTAAAAGCCTTTAAAAGTCGTGTTAATGGGTGACTGTAAAGAAACAACAAATCACATCCTCACCTATTCCATCGCTCAGGTTTTCTGTGCTGTCACTGTTTTCGTCATGGAATCTGTTATGTCATCTGCCCCACACTCTGTGTACATACGCATCACCTGGTTTCTGGGGCAACTGAACCACAGCAGAAGCTTCCTTCCTGCTAACAGATCGTGTGTGTACTACAGCCACTGCTCTTTAAAAAAAAAAAAAAAGAAGCAGATTTCAACATCTCATTCTGTGCACATTTTGTTCAAGGTCTGATCAGATGATGGTTCATATTCTATTATATTTATTCCATTATAGATCCATTTTACAATCCCGAAAAGGATATTAATGTAATAAGTATTTTTTAATATAAATGTATATAGCTGTTCCTATAGACCTATGATCATGTTAAATGTGTCAGGATCGATATTAAATGCTTTAGTAAATGAAAAAAAAAGTCCTTTAACACTGCGTTTAAGTAGAATACAAAATAACAGATAATTGCAAAATTTCTTAAACACACACACACACACACACACACACATACACACAGTGTAAGCCACTTGTAATTCATGGCACTGGTAGTGGCTCTAGTAGTGAAATTGCATGTTGTCCAAAAACACAGGTCACCTCTTTGTTCTTGAGTCCATTAGAAAATGTAGTTTTCGCTCTCTGTAAACACACAGTGTTGGGGGCAGTCCCAAACACCCTGCCTTTCTCCAAATGCTGTCCATACACACATATGCACAGACAGATGCAGACATGCACATGCATGCACATTTATGATGACCACAAAAACAAACATACACACCTGTCCACACCTGGAAACAACACACATGCATACACACACACACACACACACATTCATAGATAAAAATCCACACCAACTGCCATGCACTCACACGTTGGTGTGGCAGTGTGCCAGACCTTATGCCTGGCTAAGCTCAAGTGAGTATTGCCATGGCAACAGAAACGCCAGTGTTGCCAAGGGAGCAGCTGGCGAATGGTGGAATATTATGCTTCAAACAGATTTACTGGCAGAGAGAGAGAATGAATGAGAGATGGAAATAAAGACTGAGCAAAGATGTCCATCTACTTGTCAAGGAAAAAAAATGAAATCAAATGAAAAGATTATAGTAAGGAACCATGGTTTAATAACCAGGTTCTGCGTGATAGGAAAATTGGTAATAATTATATGCCAGGATTTAGAAAATACTGCATGGTATCAGCATTTTTATTTGTGATAAAGCAAAATGAATAGGCTTTTTCAATACGTTTATAAATGAATTGGTCAGAGTAGGGGGTATTGATGAGCCTTGCTCAGTGCCGATTTGACTCCCTGGATAATAACTCTGAATAATATTTTACCCAGTGATCTTATTTAGATTTTGTGATGTGTATAGCCATGTAACACCATGCGATTTATTTCCTTCATCAACCTCATAAATCTTTAAGCTCTTAGGCTTTTAAGAACATGGGCTATGAAATTTATGAATTATATGAACCTGCCATACTTAAGCGCTCACACTAATTATTCCATTATTCAAATGGTAGTTAGGGTCACACTATCAGACAGTCTGGAACTGGTTGTTATCACTCACACATTATAGAGTGTCTAGACATCAGTTGGTACAGACAGCTAAAGGATAGAGAGAATAAACACAATAAATCAGTATTATTCAGTGCGAAGAGTTCTTGGAGAAAGCTCAGATTTTAAGCACTTTGTGAACCCATTACTAAAACTATGTTAAAAATAAAATTCCTCAAATAGCAAATCTTATATATCCATCTATAACAACACAATAGGTTACAGTCATACAAATGATTAATTATCATTTATTGATAATCACACAGTAGGTGTTTGTGTTGTGATGATTTTTTCATGTTTTTTTTTAACAACTGTGGACATTCGAACGGATATGTTTTCATGAAGGGTTTTCTTTATTGGAACCATTTCTAAGATTTATAAGACGTTTATAGCTTATTAGTTTCCACAGAGAAAAAATATTGGAGATATATGGTTTCCTCCCTACCATGAAATGGACACCTTGGCTATTAAAGGAGTTAATGAAATTGCTGGATGAATAAGCCTGAGGACAGCATATTTGCACAAGGGACTTGTTGATGCTTTCAAAAGCTCCTTAATTGACTTTAACCAAATAGTTCACAGCAAACAATGAGCAAGTCTTGTTTTAACTGCTTGACATAATTCATTGTAGCTGTACACTTTGAAAATGAATAATAATAAGTTCATTTAATCAGTAAACTATTATAATAAACACAGCAGTCACATGTAGTTTGAGTTCTTGTGGAGATCGTGTTAACAAACTGATAAACAAATCTTTTATAAACAAACTGATAAACGTTTTTCTTTTTTTTTTGGAATCCAAAGAGTTTAATCTTGAGTATGATTATCAAATGTATATTTACCCTAAAGGTGAATTTTTTCATTTGGGGTTGTCAACAAGAGTTAAAACATTTAAATAGTTTGCACATGCTTGGAAAACAACAGTGAAAGCTTTATTTTTAATGATTCTTGTAACATAAATGAATAACAAATACAATAAGAGATATTTTAACACTTTTTTCCTCAAACATTCATTCATCTTCGGTAACCATGGTGGTTCTGGATCCTTTCCCAGGAACAGTGGGTGTCAGGTGTCACACACCCTGAAGGTCCATCACAAAACACCATACACACTGTCACACCTAGGGGCAACTTATCCTAGCCCATCCACCAAATTTTTAGGAGGTGTGGGGAATGTGGAGATGTGGGGAATGCATGCGAATACAGTAGCACATGCAAAACTCCACAGAAGTATTAACTTAATCAAATTGTGGGCCACTGCATACCCTCCATCATTAGGGCATTGTAAAACAGAGATTTTTGTGTTCCTGCAACATTTTCTTAATGATTTGAATATTTTTTTGGGATTCTGTTGTAGGACTTGCCTGTACACAGCCAGGATTTAACCCCTTAGCAGAGGCATTATCTTCTGTGCTAAAATATCCTGCTAATGAGAGGCTCTTATGATGGCATAAATCTTCAAAAGAGCCTGGGCCACTAGCAGCAAAATAACCTTTGACAACCTTAAGTGACTTATATGGAATGGCTTATACACCTTAAGATTTATGAAATGCTTCAGGCTGTTTCCCTGGAGAACTTGATTACATTTTGATTTCACTGGTGCATTATCAGCCCATAAATGCCTTCCTTGCTGCTGCAGGAAGTAAAGAGCACACCCCAATACCCCAATGCATACTGAAAAAGTCATTTCACGTTTTTATAAAACACAATAACGTGACAGCTATAAGGGAAGAAAACAAGAGGTTGATCAAATGATTATATTCAAACACAACAGCACTCTCAGAGCTAACCAGGGTTTCAGTGTTTATATTTCTACATGTTTACATTTTGTATTTGGTGTCAATGTTTTGCATATGTAACATTAATCATATTTATATATTACAACATAACATTTAAATAAAATAAATGATTTACAGACAGCCCTTTTAGAAACAGACTCCAAAATCATCTCAAACACTCTTTTCCCTGAATGTCCAACACGACTATATTTCTCAGAATGCTTTAATGAATGCACTGGTGGTCTCCTTTCTTCCTCTCATGTATTATGTTACAGTCCAGGCTGTCAGTGCTGTGAGATTAGTGGAACTGACTACTACTCAGGGCCACTTAGTTAGGGAAGCCCTCAAGAAGCCTGGACTAGAAAGTGTATTTTTGGAATAGTCCTTTGCCGATGCATTTACTTGGTGCTCATATTTTGTGCAATAGCTTATGACCTCTACTAATATGTTTAAAAAGCATTGTAATTTATAAACAGTTCTCTTGAAAATGGACTTTCCTTCTTAAAACCACTGTTCCTTTAAAGCACTGAACCAGATCACAACAGGAATAGCACTGTCCTATTTCTTACAGATTACACTGTATCTCCGGCTTAAGAACTGATGGACAATTTTGCATGATGATCTATAACAGATCACTTACTCTGTGCCCTATAATCACTGTCCTCACCATGTTTCTTTGTAATGAATAACTAAGACTATGACAGCGTTGACTGTAGAGGGTGTCATCATTTTCAGTGAAAAGCAATTAACCTGTGCTGCAACCTTTCATTAATGATCACGTCATCACTCCCTTACCTAAAATTGCTGTTTTGTTTTACTAATTCTTTCCTCTGTCTGCGACATTAATCTCTCTGTCACATGCATATCCTGGTCATGACCTTTGAGATCAGACAAAATGGTGTCTCTCACCATCAATCTGTGTCTCTAGTGCAAAGATCTATTAATAAATTTGATCTCAAGGAAAAGGAAGAGTATATTCCTGGTCATGTTATTCATATTAATGTGCAGTCTGGAAATAATAAACAACAATAAAGTACACGTTGCATCAGACAACTGAATGGTATCATTGTTGAGAGAGACAGAGAGAGAGAGAGAGAGAGAGAGAGAGAGAGAGAGAGAGAGAGAAACATCCAGTGAGCAGCAGTTCTGTGAGCTTGTTCATGATCTGAGAGGTCAGAGAAGAATGACCAGACTGGTTTGAGGAAAGTTTTTATAACACAGAAAGGCAGAAAACTATCTCTGAACACATAACATAATTTTGTTTCATATGAAAGTATCTCAATCTCTGCTTCAAGAAATATCTTGTAGTCACCCACTAAACACAGCATAGACTGTCCAGTTTCTGTCCAAGACCAGTAAATCAGTCTTTACTGACTTTACTCTGCCCTTTATGTGGTATAGTGAAAAGACATAAAGTCATGTGTTTGAGAGAGAGAGAGAGAGAGAGAGAGAGAGAGAGAGAGAGAGAGAGAGATGTGTATGTGTTTTAAATAGTCTCCAGTCTGACTGGCCAGTGCTCACACACTATTCACCTAGAATGCAGCAATGCTGGTGATTTAAAGGCTCTTTAAATGAAAGTGGAATTTTTTTCCAGAGCATTAAACATCCAAGCCAGAGCTGTGCTATTTCTGTGCTTCAGGCCCGTGGCTGGAGCTTGTGTCTCATGGCAGGTTTGGCTTGAGCTCAAGTATGCCGATAGGGTGGAAATCAGTGCTGGCAGACTGTAGCCCTGCTGCTTGATGACTAGCTTTGCCATGCTGTGTCATTTTCATTAAGGCCGTGGCAGGTCACAGAAGAACACACACAAGAGGTTTGCAATTTGTCAAACTGAGAGATGAGAGTCCAGACATGGCCTGAGCTCATGATACATATCTGACCTGCATATCCCACTGGCCAAACCAGAATATCATATTTTAAATGAATACTTAAAATATAATTCATTTTTAAATAAAATGTTCATCAAAATGCCAGTCAAAATAATTTCAACATTTTGAGTGCAAACAAGAGATGGAGTTCATATTAGAGGAATTCACAAGTCACAAATAAAATAAAAGGTTGTATGTGTCACAGGCACGCCAGTCCCAACCCCTCATCAGCGCCCTCACTCTCCTGAGTATTCATTTAGATCACCTGTACCTCATCAGTTAATCACCTTCACTCCCCTATTTAAGAGCACTCTCTTCACTTCATCCCTGTCTGGTCTCGTTTAGACACTGACTCCATATCCCGACGTCAGTTAGCATTAGCCACATAGCTACTGCTAGTGTGCCGTTTTCCCGACTGTTACCTTCTCCTCCTATTTCCCTCCATGCATGCTGCTCTCCTTGAGTCTACTCACTCCCGTGCATGGCATCTGCATCTACCTCCAGCTCCGGCTTCCAGCTCTCTCCAAAAAGCTGAGTATTCTCCACACTCCTATTTCCACCTGCATTCTTATTAATAAACATACCCCTTCCGGGGTTTAAACCCTCCATTGTCTGTTCCTCTCTGGTGTTTTCTGACAGAAGACCAGACCGCCAATGAGACCCAGCAGGATTCCCAGCTAGTTCCTGTGTCCGGTGAAGAGTAGCAGTCTGCAGGCTCGAGCCCTGGCTAACCAGTGGATGGCATCCGGCGACCCCTTCTCCGTTCCTCCAGGGAGATGTCCCCATCTTCTTCCCGGTCGAGGACATGGTCTGGGGCATCGCCGCAGACTGCAGTCGTGGATGGCACCGGGCAATATCTCTCTCCCTCTCACGTGAACTTTCTCCGTCATCACTCCTGGGGCGTCCCCTCAACGGATGTTGGGTGCTTTGGGAGCCACGCCGTGGAGAGGGGGGTTATGTCAGGAACTGCTGGACTGTTCCCTGCCAGGCCTGAGGAGGGCGCTGGAAGGTGAACCCGAGAAGCCTGCTATTTCATGTGTCTTTCGTGTAATGCCTGTCCTATTGTTCTCTCCCAAGAGAACGGTAGTCCGGCACGACTCCATCCGTGTGCCTACTTTTCGAAGAAACTCTCTCCATCTGAGCAAAACTGCGACGTGGGGAACAGAGAGTTACTGGCCATTAAGCTAGCCCTGGAAGAGTGGAGACACTGGCTGGAGGGAGCACATCATCCATTCACGGTCATCACCGATCATAAAAATCTGCAATATCTTCGGGACGCCAAACGACTTAACCCCCGTCAAGCCCGGTGGGCCCTGTTTTTCACCAGATTTAACTTCAAGGTCACCTACCGCCCAGGCTCCAAGAATGGCAAGGCAGATGCCCTCTCCCGTCTGTACTCCCCCGACGCTCCCTCCAAACAGCCAGAACCCATACTGCCAACAAGCGTGTTGGTCTCTCCCATCCAGTGGAGCTTGGATGACGACATCAGATCGGCCAGTGCCTCTGAGCCGACTCCCCTAGAATGTCCATCGGACCGCAACGTACGTTCCCTCATCCATACACCAACGTCTTATCCAGTCAGCTCACTCCTCCCTGGGCACGGGGCATCCAGGTATCAACCAGACTCTCTCACTCCTGCAAGAATGATACTGGTGGCCTGGCCTAACCTCAGATGTCAGAAGGTATGTCAGGGGTTGTCAGGAGTGTGCTATGACCAAGATCCCTCGACGCCTACCATCGGGCAAATTGGTCCCGTTGCCCACTCCTCAACATCCCTGGTCACACCTAGGAGTGGATTTTGTCACCGACTTGCCTGCCTCTGATGGTTACACCTGCATCCTGGTAGCAGTGGACCGGTTCTCCAAGGCCTGTCGCCTTATCTCTCTTAAGGGCCTCCCCACAGCCTTGGAAACCGCAGAAGGCCTGTTCCAGCACCTCTTTTGGAATTTTGGCATCCCTGAAGACATCGTGTCCGATAGAGGACCCCAATTTGTATCTCGTGTCTGGAAGGCCTTCTTCCGTCACCTAGGTGTGACAGTTAGCCTGACTTCTGGGTACCACCCTCAATCTAACGGTCAGACAGAACGTAAAATCCAGGAGATCAGTCGCTATCTGCGTACCTTCTGCCACCACCAGCAACACTCTTGGCATCATTATCTCCCATGGGCCGAGTATACACAAAACTCACTGCACCAGTCTACCACCGGCCTCACCCCTTTTCAGTGCATACTCGGATTCCAACCTCCGTTGTTTCCCTGGTCAGACAAGCCCTCCACAGTACCCTCGGTTTAACATTGGTTCCAAGAAAGTGAGAGAGTCTGGAACTCTGCCCACCAGAGACTGCAACAGGCCATCCGGCGCCATAAGTGGGCAGCTGACACCCGGAGGACGGAAGCAAATCAAATTCAAATTTTATTAGTCACATACATAATCGTACACAGTATGATATGCAGTGAAATGCTTACACGACTGTAATGACCCTAGGAAAAGGAATAAGGACAGAACAAAAGACAGGATAAAAAATATAAAAATAAAATACAAAAATACGAAATATAAAAAATAAGAATACGAATTATACTAAAATACGAAATATAAAAATATAAAAACAAGTTCACAGTAGCAAAAAATATAATAGAATAAAAACAGAATGAAATATAATAAATATAAATAAAGTAGGGTATGTATATATAATATGTATATAAAATAAGAATACGTATATGTGTAAAAGTGTAAAATGTACATACATGAAGTGTAAAATACAACAGCTGTGATGCAAGTTATGTAAAATTATAAATTTATATAAAGTTATATAAAGCGTAAAGTGAATAGAGTGTAGTGCAATAGTGTCCAAGGTGCAGACAGCAGCAGTACAAAATTATTGCAAAATTATATAGAGTGAAGTGTGTAGTGTGCACTAGTGACCAAGATGCAGACAGCAGCAGTACTGGGTGGTCACGAAATATCAGCACCCAAATATCAACCGGACAGAAGGTGTGGCTCTCTACCAGAGACCTCCGGTTATGCCTACCCTGCAAGAAACTCAGTCCTAAATACATCGGTCCGTTCCTCATCTCATCAATCCTGTCACAGTAGAACTCCAGCTCCCATCACACTACAAAATTCACCCTACTTTTCATGTAGTGTGTTCTGTCACAGGCACGCTGGACCCGACCCCTCATCAGCGCCCTCACTCTCCTGAGTATTCATTTAGATGAATGCACCTCATCAGTTAATCACCTTCACTCCCCTATTTAAGAGCACTCTCTTCACTTCATCCCTGTCTGGTCTTGTATAGACACTGACCCCATATCCCGCTGACATCGGTTAGCATTAGCCACATAGCTACTGCTAGTGTGCCGTTTTCCCAACTGTTACCTTCTCCTCCTATTTCCCTCCATGCACGCTGCTCTCCTCGACTCTACTCACTCCCGTGCATGGCATCTGCATCTCCCTCCAGCTCCAGCTTCCAGCTCTTTCCAAAAAGCTGAGTATTCTCCACACTCCTTTTTCCATCCTCATTCTTATTAATAAACATACCCCTTCCAGGGTTTGAACCCTCCATTATCTGTTCCTCTCTGGTATTTTCTGACAGTATGCTGTTATAAGAAAATTGGTATACTATTCCTCAATGTGAAGCAGGGGGTTATTTTCCTATAACAAATTATAAAAAATAAAATATAAAAATGCCAATGGTTACAATTTTTAAAATTTATAAGTGAATGTTTTTTTTTGTTTATATGTAATGATATTTATAAAACAATTAGTAATGTAGAACAATAGAACAAGTGCATTAATACAAAAATAACAAATAAAATAAAAAAAAAACAGACTGAACTATGGTCAGAGCGACTGTTATAATAAATGAATGCACACTTTCATTTGAGGTTTGGATTTGAGAATTTAAGTGTGCAACACTTTTTTTGTTGTTGTTTTTAACACTTTTATTTCACTTTATGAACCATCAGTCAAATGGATATGAGCATAATCTGTGTATCATCAGTTTGATATTTATTATATAAATGGAGAAAAACAAACTAATTGCTGCATCATAGAAATAAAAGAAGAGGTCACATATGCACTGTCTATATATCATCCTTTTTTTCGAAGCTTTTTATCATTTTGTATGGTTTCTGTCCAAATAGTGCTGGCAAAGTATATGACTTTTGTGCAGTTGCATGTATAATATACAGTTATATAATTTAGACAAAGGCCTTAGCTAATCTTTGGCATGTGGTTTGGCAGTGCTCCAGGCTACACTGAACACTCTGTACTCTTCTGCCATGTTCTTGGTATCAGCTGTTTTTGTTAGGCAACCTGACAGCTGACACCTTCACTGTGGGTTTTTTTTCTTTTTCCTTTCATTTTCTTTTCTTTTCTTTTGCTTGAGGGCTTAAAAATGTTTGGGAGTGACTTTGTACTAATTTTTAAATAGTTTTTCTTTTCTTTTTTCCCCCTTATTTTATTTTTATTTTTTTGCTTTTCCCTCTCTATGATGTTTTTACATATGTCATTGATAACTTCAGCAATACAGTTTAACTGTACAAATATGGGCTTCCTTACCATCTCTCCCTCTCTCTCTCTCTCTCTCTCTCTCTCCTAGGCCACTGCTGGAAAAATTGATCTATGTATTGCAGCTGACATGCACCTGCTCTCTTCAATGCCCTCTATGTGTGTGTGTGTATATGTGTGTGTGTGTGTGTGTGTGCACGTATGGCCTCTCTACTGGTTCACTGAAAGTCTTCCACCTGTTCCGGCTTGCCAGCACCCGTTGCTGACGCCTCTTCTAGTTTTTCCTCCTCCACTTCTACTTCTACCTCTCTTCTTCTCTACACTCTTGTCCTTATGTCAACAAATTATGTAAATCCATAACGGCTGCTGTTCTGGCCAACTGGCTGTCTGCTAAAACCATTTGCCGTTTGTGAGTCTTGTTTTAAATCCTAACACAATCATTTCTTGCTGGAGATGCATTTATTAGCTGGTTAGAGGATTAGGTTATAATTTGGCAAAAATGTGACCTAATGCATACAACTTTTTATGGGAAAAATATGACGAGATTGAGACAATAATTTGTGAATGGTGCTCATGCTGTAAGCATGTTTATAATGTTTTATTCCACAGCACGTAATTCTCTCTTTGTTCGCTCTTTTGCTCATAAAATATTTTTTGTTTGCTCGGTAATATTCCTCAAAAATGAAAATGAAAATTGTTTCTCAATGGTAAAGTATTCACTCGGCAGACACGGTGCACAGACTTTAGAATCACACTGAAGTATTCCTTTAATCCAGCTCTGTGCTAATAGACATCAATACATGTGTATTTCATTATCTTTACCAAGCTGAATGTACACAGCACTTCCCTACCATTAAAATATGCCATCCTTTTCAATTCTTGGATAATTAATGATGGACGTATAATTTAATGGCAGGAACAGCACACACTTTTCTTTGGGTGGATCATTTAGAGAGAGAAATGGAGAAAGACAGTGATGTGTGTGAGAGAAAGGTTAGGGAGGAACAGAATTCTTAATGCAATGGCTACAGTGGACGGAAAAAAAGATTTGAGCATCCATGTGTACAAGTACGTACCACTGAACAGGCAATGATGGATGCTGAAAAAAGGTATTAAGATGGATCAATGAATGATGTGTTGTAAACATTAATGTGCTTTTAATCAGCTAACATTATGTGCGAACGTTACACATTTGTAACAAATTCTAAGATACATAAATAAAATTAAAGGAATGGTGTGAGGCTGTTGTAGCTTTTACTATTATGATGTACGTATGAAAGCTAAAAAAAAGTCAAATAAAGGAGGGGTTGTTATTATACTTCTTATAAATTTTTGTGTTAGATTAGCTGTTATTACCAACACCACTTTTGACTAAGGGTACATTGCAAAGATACTTATTTAACATTAACTACTACATCATTGTGCTACACACTCTCTTGCCTTTTCTAAGCCCTAGGATTGGCTCTCTGTCTGACGTGTGCTGCTCCTGTTTGTTGTGGTCATTTATTGAACTGAATGACTCACTCTTTCCCTTTTTCATGCCACATCCTTTACCATGGAAACTATCGTCCATCTATGCTTGAAACAGCTGGGTGAGCCAGAACAGGACATATGACATTGTGATGTGAGGCAACATTACACACAACCACCAATGACCAATGAGTCCCAGACATCTAATCATTTGCTGCCCACTGTGACCTTTACTGACATTTCATATACTCCTGAATGATATTTCAGTGCCTCTACGTTTTATTGTTTACACTGAATGGCTCAGACACTCATGCATATGCAGATAAGACTGACAGCTGGTTTTAATTCGCAACATGTTACCTGGTGTCTCCTTTGTATTCTGCAGGTCAGATCATCTTTATTACAAAGTTCCTTGTAAGAACTAACACAATGAAAGAAAGTTGAAAGAAAGAAAATTGGATAGCAAGCTAGCTATGGTGTTGCTGTTTATTTTCAGCATCACTGCACTTTGCTGTGCTCAAAGTAAAAAAGTCAAGAAACAGGAAAAATGCCAGACTGCTTTATTTTAAAAGCACCTATCAGTTGTTCTTCTGTTCTGCTTTGCCTAGAAAAGGTCCTATTAAAACCCTTCTCGCTTCCCCTTCCTGTTCTTGTAACTTCAGCCTTGGCGTATTGTTATAACTGTGACTTAAATAAATAAAGTTTTGTCTATTCATGTGACATTGGTTGTGTCCTGAGATTCATTTCTGCATATTCAGTGACTACCAAAGCCATCACATCAAGATCAATAATAAACACCAGCCCATAATATACTCACCACTGCCATATATTAATATATATTAATACTGTAATATTTAAAATATTTAATATATTATCCATATTCTCTACAATGATTCAGAGGGGTAGAATTTAAAATGTAGCACTTTCAAGGCAAAGTACAATGTCATTAAGATAATAATTTGGTTGTACCTGTTAGCCATTCCCATGAACACAAAACCAAACACCCCAGTATCCACTGAGTCCAGCAGAATTCATCACACAGCTTTCAGCTTGTTAATTAGCTAGCATAGATTCCAGCTGACAGGTAACAATTTCGAATGCCAAAAGGAGCTTCCCAATGCGTTTCAATCCTTTGTTAACTAAATTTATATTCATAATTAAGTGTGATAATTGTAATATTTGGATAGGATACGATTTTTAGATGTCTATTAAGTTATTCAATTCAAACTGATTGCTTTTTTATATTTATTTTTAATTCTTTTTGTAGCGCTTGTGGCTAAGTATATCTTAGTAAATCAAATACTGACACAACAGATTAATTTGAGACTAAATTCCTAGAAATACTCAGATAATAATTACAAAACCCTGCCTCCATGTAAATTAGTTCAATCCAAATGGGGCTTTAACTAAACAGCACATGTCCTTACATCAGATGATTAAAATTACTATCTTCCTTTACTCTTTTTACTTTTTTCAGATCCCTTTTCAATCACCATTAGCTTATATAGTTACCACAATTTTGGTAACTTGGTAACGTTTGTTGGCATTTTTTTTTCTTCAGTTAGCAACAAGGCTTTTGTTTACTCTGTTCATAGAGTTGGCTAATCTATTTAGCTTACAAGCATGATTAACTGCAGTTATCTAACATTTCATACAAGTTAACTGTATGAAATGTATAAAATACATTTGCTACAATGCCATTTAATTTCACATTTATTGTTTTTATTTCATACTCAGTAAACATCCACATTATTTATAAAAGGAAAAAATACACACTAAAACTAACTTCTCTGTGTATTCAGTTAGATTATGTGTGAAAAGTTTGTGTTTGAGGCAGATTCTGAAGATGTGCTGACACAGTCGGAAATACTGGTGCACTCTGTTGATGTAATCTACCTAAACTACCTTATTTAGTTGTTTCTGCTTCACTGGAAAGCTCATTTTTTCATGGTGTGCGTGTCACATACACTGCTCTCTTATCTATATCTCATTCTCATCTAGTATCTGTATGTTTCCAAGTTGTCAGAACATTCCTATAAACTTTGGCCACTTGTTCTTTAAAAGAAGCAAATGAACCCTTTAATTGAATAACTCTGATCTGCTTACATTGTTATTTTCAAGTGATTTAAAAAAATATATCTTTAAAAGCTTTATATTGCTAAAATCTACACACCCCAAGCTAATTGCTTTGACAGATCCTGACAGATCCTCATTTTTGAGAGTATAGTGCAAAGGCATTTTTATTACAGACCTCCAACAGAATGTTATTAGGAAAAAAGCTATGTGTTGCATTTATGGCAACTTACTTACTTACTTAGAGCAACTTACATTTATCTCATTTTCACAACATTTAAGGGCCTTGTTCAAGGGCCCAGCAATGGCAGATTGGTGGCCCTGGAATTCAAACTCACAACCTTCTGACCAGTAGTCCAACACCTTAACCACTGAGCGACCACTTCCAGGCTGCTGGATATTCACAACTTTCCTCTATTTCCTGTGCTGTGCAGCCAATGTGCAAACAGCATATATGATTGCATAACCTGTTAGGATGTGAAAGGAAAGATCCTTTGTTGCACTGCAGCAGCAAGAAAACAAAGACTGCACTGATTTGTTTTATGGAAAAGCATCTTTGCTGTGCCTTTATAGTGGGCAGTACAACAGCACATTAAAACACAGAGCTTGAAGGAACCTAATACAGCTGCTACACAGAGACAGACCCTGATGAGCTATCACTGGCTTCTGAACTTATGCTCCACCTTGGCTCAGAGTGTTGGAGTACAGCACAACAGTGGCACTAAATGCACTATAGTCTGGTATTAAAGCTGCAAAACTAATGTTGTATACATTATACAGATTTTATTGAGGAGCTTGTATGTGCATTCCAGTGGCTGAATAAACTTTGTGCAAAAAGCCATGTTGTATGCAGCCATAAAAAAAAGACATGCCAGTGAGTACACTGGTAAATCAAAGTCCAGCACATCACCGGGGGCTGTTAACACAGACGAGGAAACAAGTTTGATGGGCTTAGTTTCTGGTGTCAAAGCCATTGTATCAGCTGCCATTGGTACCTGTACAGGTATTTGGTGCACTGGTTCAGGAAGCATTAAATGATCACTTCTTTCATTCTGAGATGAAAGCAAATAGTCTTAAAACTCAGACTTCTGGTAGACTCTAGTAATTTTCATCTTTGTGGCTAATGTGGCTAAAAACCACATATATTCATAGAAAGGGGCAATTTCACTTACATTGCAAACAGCTGTACATGTTTATTCTGCACTAAAACCTTCAAATATATGTCTCTAATAACCTTTTTAAGATGAGATGCCATGAAGTTCATAACTTATAAAAGCTCAATGTGCCTCATTGTTTGAAACTGGAAAAAAAACGTGTATACATGGAAATGCAAATAACCAATCAGACTGACTGTGGAAATAAGAGTACAAAAGATTAGAAGCTCAAGCCTCTGAGCATCTTTTCATGAGGTTGGTTGGTGGACAGAGGCAGGTGGTAAATGGTGGCCATCTGCAACTGAAGATGATAAATACACATGATGTTCCCTTCAACAAAGTCTTAATTAGTGGGGCATTTCATTCACACCAAATCATAATTTGTGATGCTAATTTTCCTGTGTTTGTAGACCAGGAGATTAATCATCTGTCCATAAAGACATTCAGACACATGTTGGCTATTAAATGCAGAAAATTATAAAATCACAGTGGAAATGAGTAGCAACCCTAATGTTAAACACATAGCACAGCTTTTAATGACTATTATGGCCTTTCTATGTCAGGGTAGCTCATCTTTGTGACAGCATATTAACAGCTACATAAAACAAGCACTGTTAGATTGCATACTTGCTCATTTGCTGTTCAGAGATCACACTAAAAACAGAGTCAGACCTTCTTAGTCCATGAATAGATTTTGCTTTGAAAGCAAGTGGAAAACATTCACTGCTTTTCACAGATATAACAGGAAGGAGAAATCTTTGTTTTGTGTTTATTAAAATGAAATGATTCCTCTTTAACCTTATGCAAGTGTCATGATTTTGGGGGATACAGATGATTTCTCCCAGTGCGGTCTAATTGTGGGTTTTATGGATGCAATTCAAGAAGTCAGATCTAAGTAATTAATTTTCTTCCTGGATAGTTGTTGTCAAAACTTCCTGTAGTAAAGCAGAAGTTAACGCAACATTAGCTGCTGTAAGATACAGTTGGCCTCGACATCTTCACTCAGATCCCTTCAAACTGCACTTAGTTTTTGAGGTTCATATTCGTGCCTTCATTTCATCATATCATCTGAATATCACCTTATTAAAAAAACAATAAAAAGGAGAAGCAGTGATACATCAGTAAATAAAATGTTAGAGAAGATGCTTAAATAGTTAACATAAACCTTAAAATACATTAAATGGGCAAAGGAAAGCTTCTGACATCCTACTAAGTCAAATATTATCCTTCCATCAGAACTGAACTGTTTTGTCGGTATGTGGTGTCTGTATGTTTGTATCTGTACTATGCTGTGACTCCTTTTATTTCCCTCAGGTTGAATGTCAGCGGCTTGCAGTTTATATTTCATGATTTTAACTGATATTCCATTACCTGGTGTGGAGGTATGCACAGAGTATTAATGATTTTAGATTTTATTAATCGTTCCTATATTTAACCAAAGTAATTTGCATAACCTGTTTAAAAAGCAAAAAAGAGGTTCCCACAAATGGTTTAACAAACTGCACAGTCAACTACAAAAGGCCACAAATAATAAAAAAGGCTGTTTAAACTTAATTTACAGATAGCATATTAGACATTGATAACAAGGGAAAATAGGCCTTCGCAGGCTATTCACACAGACCAAACACTGATGGGAAGAGAGCTGCCTGTTTACCTCTAAGCAATAAAAAAGCGTCATGAAGCATAGAGACGGGTGGAAGTGCAGATTTCCTCATTTTATCAAAACCTGTGCAGTTTAGCAGAAAAAAAAGAATAAAGCAATACTCGGAAATGTGAAGCAGACAAACAGTTCTCACAAAAATGCCTTGTCCCTGGTGTTCCTGGGATAGTTAAAACTTTCAAAGCATCAGTCCCAGACACTGTAGCAGTGGCCCACTTCAATAATATTCACATTTCCTATGCCAAGCATAAGGTCAGTTTTGGCCTTGGACAAATATTTGGCAACCTCTGACCCCATTTAATCCTTATGTTTGCAGTGGGCCCCTGACACGGACTGATGTCCCTGACTTGACCAATGTCTGATAGATACACAGTGTGGAAGAAGGGCCTTGTAGGATAAGCACAAGAGGTGAAGGAGGGGGCAAATGCAGACAGATTGTCTTTTCTCACACACATGCAGACATACACACCCTGCCCTGTCTGAGTTGGCTAACTTCAGACCTGCTTCCCCACTCTGTCATTCTTTAAACTTCACCACGAGATAACAGACTGGCCAGAGTAAGCCTTTAGCAGTCATGCAAAAAAGAAAATGAAATTAAAAGTAATTCCTGCACTGTATACTTCAGTTTCCTGCACTTTGAAGTGGAGTTATGATATGCACTGGTGTCTAAATAAGGGCTTCACATAGTGTTATCTTTATTGGTGCCTTTGATGTGTTGTAGTAAATGGGTGATATAGACTAATATGAACAGGGTGAAAGTATGGGAACCAAGCCAAGCATTTAATGAGTTTTCCTGGATTTGAAAAATTAAAAAGAAACACAGCCACTTACACTTGAGAATGGAATATCAGGTCGCCTGTGCAGTTGTTTCTAGATTATGGTAATTGTATGTATTATTAATAGAAACTGATTTGACATGTTACTCCGAAGTACCAAAGTTCCTAAAACCTGATCAATTGTGTCTTGGAATCAAACTGTTCTTTAAGTACAAAACTTATATCTCAATTCATTTTTGTGTGCTGTGCAGTACAAACCCAATATATTACATGTTCTGCCTTTTTTTAGGTATGCTGTTTAAGACTCTTCTCTGCTCTAGGTGCCTAGGGGCTAGGTGGTGCAATAAACTTCCCCTTGATGACAGCGTCACTGGCTGTCTTTAGACAAAGATTAACAACCTACTTCTTCAAGAAGTACTTCATGGCAAGAATTAGCTTCATGAAGTATTTAAAAAATTGTGTTGTCTTGTGTGTACTCTACTACCTTCTCAATAGGGTTTTAGACTGATAGCACTCGTAGATCCTGGTCTATTGATCCAGTATTGGGTTGTATTTATTGATAGCACACTTCTGTAATTCGCTCTGGATAAGGGCATCTGCCAAACGTCATAAATGTAATTGTAAATTAGAGTTTCACTGGAAAATCAATTGCTTTGTGAGAACTGAATCAGCTGCTTTAAAACATAGCCGTGCCCAGTTTTTCATACTAACAGAGAGGGAGATAACAAAAAAGTTTCCCAACTGGGATGTAGTAATAACAAAACACAGCCTCCCAGATAGCCTCTATTTCCTGATTGTAGTTTTATTGATTATTGATTTAATGTTTTATTTGAGCTAAAATAATTATTAATTCAGAAGTATTTTTTTCTGTTTCTTAATTACTTATTCCAATTAAGCCTGTTTTACTAATAAATAGAAGTCGTTTAATTTTAGAAATGCAATATATAAAAATCCCTCGTTCTTTAAAAATGCTGATTAAAACCTTAAATGGGATAAGGATGAGTAGAGTTTGGGATAATATGCCAACCTGATAGCTTGCATGTAAATCTTTCAAGTCAGGTCAAGTCAAGAAGCTTTTATTGTAATTTCAACCACATACAGCTGATGCAGTACATAGTGAAATAGGACGTTTCTCCAGGACCCTGGTGCCACATAAGACAGCATAACAACATATAGCTACAGAACAAATACAACAACAATTATTACAACAAAAATACTTCTTTGTGTCATTCAGGAGTGTGTATCAGCAGATGGGAAGTTAAAGGTAAGCAAACCAACACAGTGATTAGGATAACCTTACAAATGAACTAATGGCTGAAAGTGGTGCTGTTAAATGAATGTAATTTTTTCATTAGATTTACTTGTCCATTTGTATTTTATTTGTTTATTTGTACATTCTTTAGATTTTATAACTATGAATTATTATAAACCCTCAACAACACTGTGCCTGTGTCTGCCTATACATTTAATCTTTCCAAATAGTTTGATACCTTTAGACTTTTAGTCTTTACTTATAGCTGCTGATCAAAAGTGATTTTTTATCAGTATATGTGCAGGGAGTTTTTATCTACAAAGCAATGAAAGCGCTATGGAATACTCAAACATGGTCATAAACCTGGGTTGAAATCTGATATCCGATTATCCTACTTGTTTAATTCCCGCTCACACAATAAGCTTTGCTGATGGTGGAGTTGTGAGATGCTCTATCTCTTTATTTTAGTTTTGCTCTCATAGCCATGTGAAGATTCTTGCTTGCATCCTCTCACATTTTATATGATTTTAAATCAAGAGCATACCTAATAATCTGTTCTCTCTCTCTCTCTCTCTCTCTCAACACACACACACACACACACACACACACACACACACACACACACTGGCTTGCCCATTAGGCACTTCAATTTACAAAAGGAATTCTATAAAGATGATTTATTATGATGTCTGGTTTAACACTGTTCTACAAATGACACTTTTCTGTAACTGAATTAAATCCTTCGAAAATAACCCCAGAAAATAACCCCAGATACTGCATTTTCATTTACTGGCAAAATAGTTAAGGTGTAAAAGGTAAAACAAACCTAAAATGCATTTAAAAAAATTGTTAGTCAAGCCAAATGCACTTAAATACCAACAGTCATTGTAACAAACTGCTCCACAATAACCACAACAGTTATCAAATCCCAAATCCCACTGTGCCCAAATTCTCAAAGGCTATTATTCTTCTCAGATAGAGGTCCTGAGATTTGAGACTACTGAAGAGCACAGAGATGGCCATATGGGCCTGGTTAAGGTGGCACTTCAAGGGGAGATACCAAATGGGATGGGTGAGAGACAGATGGCCCAATCCTTAGCTGAGAGCAGTAATCTTGAATGGCATTCACACTCTCTGTGGAAGCCATTGTCACGATCAGTGCAGCTCAGTTGCAGTGAGTCCAGCCACCTCTCATGGATTTCTAGTGTAATTTGCATAATTTCTGAATTTCTGAACTAGCACATAGCATTGTATAACACAGATCATGTTTATTATATGCTCTCTGTTAAAAAAAAAAAAAGTGTTATTGATCTGGTCCTGTTTGAACTGACAGAACTTACAGTGAACCTATAGTTTCTTTTCTCTTTTGTCTTTCAAGATTTGATCAATAAATCACATCAGCACATGGTCTAAATCTAAAAACTTCAGCACTGTGGCTGTCTGCCAAGGTAATGGCTCTGTTCAGTGTATTCCGACTCGGGGTAATTGTTGGTTTGCCATTTCTTAGTCTGAGCAGATGCACGGCTTTAAGCTCCATTAGTTAATGACCTTGCTTTAAATCTCCTCTAAGCTCACTGGGCTTTTCAGTAAGGAGTGGATTCTCTATATATTAAAATCTAGGCAGAATGCACAATATAAACTAACCTTTATTACGCCAGAATTTACACCATTCTGAGTTCTAAAAGGGCAGTTTGGTTTCTGATGTGTTTAATTAGGCTATTTGCCTGGCATGGGCAAGGGCAATATGTTGAACTCATTCAGCATCAGAAAGATCATATATACCACTGAGTTGTTTTTCCAATACCAGATGGTGTACACAATGGCAAATAGTTAACATATTGTGTATTAGAAGCACAATTTCACACTTAATGCTTCTCAATGCTAGAGCCTAGAGCTTTTCCTCTGGTTAATTAAAAAAAAAGGCAAAACAGAGAAGCATTTTGGCAGCTTCTACCAAAGAAACTGTAGCTATATTGTGATTACACTGCTATATGTTAATCGAGCTGCAAGTTTAACACACTTGCATTACCTGCATTACGTTTTTTTTAAATCAATCTTTACTGAGAGATTTCAAAATCATATGCCCAGGCATTTATCAACACTCTTTCATGGGTCATTGCGACCTAGAACAAACAGCTTCAGAACAAACATAACATGAGGTAAACACAGAAGAGTTCGGAGATAACTGAACATCATTATGCCTTGTATCTGCATCAATTCCTAAAAAGACAGTGTTTGCTGTCAGGCAACTTTAGTTTCTCTAGAACTCTGAGCATTGTTTGACAATGATGTTGAAAATCAAAAATGCATTCAGCTGTACCAGGTAGCAGGCTAAGCAATTTTATCTTTTCATTAAAAATAAATTCAGTGACCAAAACGAAACAGGTTAGTTTAATGTCTTAAATTTTAATTAAAATTTTTTCGTTCATTTTTAATTGAAAGCAAGGCATTTTTAAAACAATTACAGTACCAGTGGGTTATGGCAAGAGCTGGATATTAGAGTTTGGTCACAAGGGACTTCATTTGTACTGGAGCACTATATAAAAACTCCTGCCTTGTGTTTCAATGACATATATGTAAAATTATAAAAAAAATAAATAAAAAAAAGGAGATGATACGACAAGGGTGGTTCTGTGTATTCAGGCGATATTGCGTTGCCTGGAATTTGAGGCTAGTGTGGATGTCAGCTGTAAATCCACATTTAAAAGGGTTCAGTAACAGATCTCCAGTTGCCTTCTACACAAGGAGCACTAAGAAACACACTGTACTGTATGTGTGAGTGTGCATGTGTGTGTGCAGAGGTATGTGCTTTTCCTAAACCGCTTTCAGTAGAAGCATTCATGTTCCTTGGAAAGCCTTGTGTGGAATACTTGGAATACGCATCTCTCTCTCTCTCTCTCTCTCTCTCTCTCTCTCGCTTGCTCTCTTTCTTAAATAGTAGTTTATAGTTTATAGTGCTGTCGTAGAGGAGGGCATAAGAACTAACAATTTGATCATGATGAAAAACAATTTGTATTTGAATTATATTTATTACAATATAAAATTGTGTGCAGGATGCAGAGTGTGTGTGGGTGTCTGAGTGAATGTGTGTGTGTGCATGAGTGGGGTGTGTGTGTGTGTGTGTCTGAGTGAGGCCCATATGTTAGAGTTTCCCTGATCACAGAAGTTTTCGTGGAAATTGGGCTTATCCGTGGAATTTGGCTCCATGACTGTACTATTGACTTTGTTGTTGTTACTTTCCCAAAGTGCAGACTGTTCCACTGCCCCATGAGTGTGTACAGAACCAAAAGTGAACGTAATTATGACTATCCCACCTAGACAGAGAGAAACCAAAAACATCATAAAAGCACATTTGTTACACCATGTAATACAAAGCTCATTCATGTGAAGTTCAGAATTTGATTCACTCACATTTATCAGTTTCAAGAACTCAATAAATTGTCACAAACCTCTTGCTGTCAAGTAGCTGGATAAAAATATCATTTACTATTTGCAAATTTTCTCTAATGGAGTATGCATAAATACTACACAATGTGAATCCAATTTTTTTTTGTCTTAAAGTTATTTATATTAAAATATAGATATTAGATATCTGATTTTAGATTTCTAACAATTGCTATAAATTGTTAAAAAAAATACTCACACTAAAAATAAACACATTCATTGATAGTAAAAATAATAATAATAATAATAATAATAATAATAATAATAATAAAATGTATAAACACACCATGTGATCTGTTGTGGATACAATTTTACTTTGACAAAATTAAAATGGCATTAATGCTTTAAGGCATTAAGTTATCAGGAATGTTCATTATTAACAGAATTATCCATGAAAGCTCCATTTTAAACACCTGAACCAAAAAATACCTTTATACAATAAGCTATGCACTCGGTAAGCATGTTAAAAAATGACTTCAGAGTCAAAGCACAGCTGTTTTTTCTGAGTCAGGAAACAGGTCTCAAGTCCATAGAATCTAGGGTCATTTCTCCAGACAGACATTAAAGCTGCTCATAAACTATCATAAATACTCATGCATGCTGAATCAACACCTTATCTGCTGTAGCATGGGGAGGGTTTCGACTCCCTTTGATCCTCAAGGGCCTGCTGTGTGTTTGCTCATATTTGTGATTGTTTACCTAGATTAGGAAAGTACGGTTAAACCAGTGTAGGAGACAGAGCTGAAGCTATTAACACTATCAAGTGGGAGTGGTTTAGTTGTTAAAGGGAATCATTAATGCAATGACAACTCAAAGAATGTGTTGGGAATGGTACTCTGTGTATATAAACTCTGTGTGTGTGTGTGTGTGTGCGTGTATGTGCATGTGTGTGTGTAAGACAGAGGCCATTGTGCCACAGCTGTGTGTATCTGTGTAGCTTCCTGCTGCAACACACAGCAAATACTGTATATAGCAATGTGGTAGTAAGTTATACTACAGAATGTACCGGAAACTCTTTAGATTTTTGGAAAAAAAAAAGTGTGTGTGTATGTGTGTGTGTGTGTGTGTGTGTGTGAGAGAGAGAGAGAGAGAGAGAGAGAGAGAGAGAGAGAGAGAGAGAGAGAGAGTTTGTGTGTGTGTGTGTGTGTGTGTGAGAGAGAGAGAGAGAGAGAGAGAGAGAGAAAGAGAGAGAGTTTGTGTGTGTGTGTGTGTGTGTGAAGGCTGGTGGTTGACATCAGTCTAGTGAAATAAGATGCTGTCAGCTGTTTGACTTCCTGTTGAGCACAATGCACAATAAAGAATGAAGCTCCATCAGACCGTTTGATTTGCATGTCACAAATGCATAAATGAAATACCATTCCTCTGTAGCATACGCTTACTAAAGTTCTGCAAATAATGTAGCAATGTAACCACTGACCAATAACCAAATTTAAATGCAATCAGTCTGAAATTCTTGTTAAGTGTGCTCGAGGAATTCATTTCCTCTCTAGTGACAGAATAAAGTTCTTCACACATATCAACTTCTGAAGAAGATTAAGGTCAGTTTGAGGTTACAGTGGTGGACATGTCATCAAGTTTGTAGCTAGACCACCAGCTAGTAATAGATTCGGTTTGCCAGAAACCCATCAGGCTAGGCTAAAAAGTAATTGTGATAGCTTTGTACTGCACTTTTTGGCATGGTTTAACCAGTATTTCCTATACCTGATTCTGAAAAGATAATCTGTTATCTTTGTGTGCTAATTAATCTGCCTTGAAAAAGTCCATCAGCCAAATCTTGTCTTGACTGACATGTTTAGTTTTCATTTTAATTACACCTGCCACTGGAAATGAAATCTTGAGCAACACAGAAATGACACCATCTAGTAAAATGTTGTTTGTTTGTTTTTTTACATTTAATTATTGCTTTTATCGCATACGTTCAACATGTAAATAAACATAAATAAAATTGCACAATGCATCAATCAGGCAAAAACAATAAAACATTCTGCTAATGAAAAATCTGACACTGCTAATAACATTTTAATTATCTTTATTTCAGCTAGATAAAATGTATGTAATGAAGCAGGCATTAACACATATTCCCAAATGTACAAAAGTTCTGCTTCCCTGTGACCTCAACATGCTCCTCACTGTCTCCACAAGGTCACCTGCTTTTAGCAAGTAACTGTCCAGGGTTGACTGTTTCACCACTGTCTGTTCAAACCTGGAAACAAACCCTGTAAGCAGCAATGTTAGCACTTTTGTAGCTTATATGTGTACTTTGCTAGATGTCTAATTTTGTCAGATAAAAAATAGATATTAAAGAGTATTGGGAAACATTTGGAAAACTACATGAATCTTATTTTTGAACACAACCACTATATCTGTGATTTACCAGAAAACAGCATTTCCACAGCAGTGGCTATATGAATAAGAGGCAGGTAATGACACCTGTAGAGGTCATCAGTGGCAGTGCGCTTAAACAGCTACATTTATACAACTTGTTGTTTCCTTCAGCATGTAAACATGCATTATTACTTACTTTATTTACTTTAAATTTATATGTCCTTTTATTGAAGATTTTTATCAGACATTAGCCCATCACGCAGAGTGAGTACTGGTCAAATACCATTATTTATCAGCTAATGAAAACATACATATAAATATACATTTGGGTCCCTAAGGATTTGGACAGTGACAGTTTATTTTGTAATTTTGCCTCTGTACACCACCACAGTGCAGACTTTCAGCCTTAATTCCACAGGTTACATTAACTATATAGGAATTTAAACTATTTATTGCACAGACCCTCGATTTTCACTCAAAATTTACTTGACACTCTAACATAATTATAAATTTAATTTTAATCTTCTGAAGTCAGTGACTGACTGTAACCCAAAGACACTGAGTTTCCTTCCTTGAGCTGTTTTGCCAGTTGCTGGGTCTCTAGTTGTGTGAAAAGCATAATCAATAGTCTTAAATTCAGGTGACTGAATCAGCCACTTAAGAACAATACATTTCTTTGCTTTAAGAAGCTCTTGAGTTGCTTTTACAGTAAGTTTTGGGTCATTATACATTTTTTTTTTCATTGTACCACTTTTCCGATCTATTCTCGGGTCCTAGCTCAGGCATCATTGGGTATCAAGGCAGGATACACCCTGGACAGAGTGCCAACCCATCACAGGGCACACACACTCTCATTCACACACTACGGGCAATTTAGAGACTCCAATCAGCCTAGAAGCATGTCTTTGGACTGTGGGAGGAAACCCACAAAGCACGAGGAGAACATACAAGCTCCACACACACAGTGAGCGGGAGTGAGACTCGAACCCAGGACGCTAACCTCTAAGCCAGCCATTGTGCCGCCTGGGTCATTATACATCGGTATTATAAAGAGCAGTCCTATCAATTTTGCATTGTTTGACTGAATCTGAACAGAAAGTAAAGCTTTATCAATAAACACCAATTCCATGCATGTCCATGCTATAACACTGCCTATAGCATGTTTGACAGATGATGTGGTAATGCTTTGGATCATGAGTCCTTCCTTTCCTTCTCCACACTCTTTTCTTCCCATCATTGAGGTACGAGTCAATTATGCTTTTATGTGTCCAAAAAAATCTTGTTTCAGAACTGGTCTGGCTTTTCTAGATGTTTTTTTATTTTTTTTTTCAAAACATTTCAAATCTGGTCTTTCTGTTTTTGAATCTATTAAATACATGGAACATCAATTAAACTCCACAGCTTTTTCAAAGAACATCTTTGAAATACATTAAAGTAATGAGAGAATAAGCCACACCTAGCCAGGAAACTGCTTACCAGTCACTTGTCCACTTACTTTTGAGCCATAAAAAATATGGCTGTAATTCATTTAATGCAATGGTTAACACAATTTTTTTAAACCCCCTCACTTTAAAGCTGAAAGTCTGTCTTTCAATCACATCTTGAGTGCTTCATTTCAAATCCATTGTGAAGGTGCACAGAGAAAATAACCATACACATACACTCCATACACATACTGTCCAGTTTATTAGGAATGCCAGTACATCTGCACATGTGCACATTGCACAGCTAATCATGTATAAGCAGCTCAACACATAAAATCATACAGATACAGGCCAGTAGCTTCAGTTAATGTTCAGTTAATTTTCATATCAAACATCAGAATGGGGAATAATGTGATCTCTGTGACTTTAACCGTGGCAGGGTTGTTGGTACCAGATGGGCTAGTTTGAGTGTTTCTGAAACTGCTGGTCTCCTGGGATTTTCACACACAGCAGTCTCTGGAGTTTACACAAAATGATGTGAAAAACAATGAGAAACGAGTGACAGTTGTGTGTGTGTGTGTGTGTGTCTAAAAGTTACCCCATCTTTTCAAGTCATTTTGTCCTCAAACCTCCCTGTAAATGGAAATGAACCTTTAGAGGACAGTCTCAGGAACATTACAGACCACTGTTATCCAAAGCAGTGAAGGAAAGCCTGTACTTATGAAAGCTGTAATTAGATTGTCACCCATCTCTGTCCCTGAGTCAAAAGCAACCAGAGAGAGTGAACTGGAGGAAGTGAGAAGGAGTTATTTCAGGGAAAAGTGAATACTTGATGTGTCTGATTGTCTTGCAGAGCTTGTGTAGGGCACTAAAGCAGATATTCCTCCTCCTCAGTCTCACCATCCCACTATCCTTGCATCTTTGCTGCACAGAGAGGTGCATTCATGGACAAGAGAGGCAGCGATTCAGAAATCAGCACGGCACGTGGTGGCACTAATGGCTAACACACAAAAACGCACAGCCAACAGCTGCTGCCACACACACACACACACACACACACACACACACATACACACACACACACACACACACATACATACACAAAATCATCTGCTTATCTCATCCAAATGCTACCATTTTTAACATTTTTTCTATAGAAGGAGAGGATAAGCGTGGGCTGTTCAGGCATTCCGCTGCAACAGGAAGTGACATGTGTCGTGTGTGTAAGTGTGTGTGTGTGTGTGTGTGTGTGAGAGAGAGAGAGAGAGAGAGA
Source organism: Hemibagrus wyckioides (assembly GCF_019097595.1). Taxonomy (NCBI): domain Eukaryota; kingdom Metazoa; phylum Chordata; class Actinopteri; order Siluriformes; family Bagridae; genus Hemibagrus; species Hemibagrus wyckioides. The sequence goes on along the minus strand of NC_080732.1, from coordinate 9,305,211 downwards.
GAGAGAGAGAGAAAGCGAGAGAGAGAGAAAGACCTTTTTAAACTGATTTGTTTGCATTTCTATTATACAATTTTATAATCAGCTCCCATTTCCCACATTCAGACATTTCCTACATGCTCACACTGCGAGTGAGTAAGAATATACTGTATTTGAAGATCATAACATTTAACTGATGAGGGTTGATGAACCCATTGAACTTCTGTGTGGTATTGTGGGAGGGGTTTCTCATACCACCAATAGTAAGTTCACATTACCAGCTTCCTTTTACAGTGCCTTGTAACAACTATAGGGCTTGTGTGGACAAAAGCATTCAGAAACTGCCATAGGCCTGAAAATTACAGGCTGCTGCACAGTCAGTTTTGGTTAAAGAAGGAATTTTGTGGCGTTGTTAATGTCGCACTGCTGTCAGTGGAGCCACAAGCATGTCAAAAAATCAAACAAGATCTGGGCTCTACAACACAGACGTAAAATCATCAGTTCTAAGATAAATGCATAAATAACGAGACCCATTATAAATTACATGGAGTAAGAGAATGTTTTGACAGTGTTTTCACTTTTGTTTTCGAAAGTGTGTGAGAAGCACAAATGTTTCTTTTCAGGTTTCATCCTTTGCAGATGTGTTTCTTTTAAGTAACTGTTATGAAAACATAACACCTATATAAGACTGTACTGAAAACAACATGAACATTTATAGATGCTTATTAAAAATGCATTTGTCAACATTAGTCTCCTTTTGATATAACACACTTTTTCTGAGTTGTCTTACCAGGCATAACATTATGACCACCTGCCTAATATTGTGTTGGTCTCCCTTTTGCTGCCAAAACAGCCCTGACCCATCACACACTGTGCATTCTGACATCTTTCTATCAGTGCCAGCCTTTGCTCCCCACATGCATCAGTGTGCCTTGGCCGCCCCATGACCCTGTCTCCGGTTCAGCACTGTTCCTTCCTTGGACTACTTTAGATAGATACTGACCACTGCAGACCGGGAACACCCCACAAGAGCTGCAGTTTTGGAGATGCTCTGATCCAGTCGTCTAGCCATCACAATTTGTCCCTTGTCAAACTCGCTCAAATCCTTACACTTGCCCATTTATTCCTGCTTCTAACACATCAACTTTGAGGACAAAATGTTCACTTGCTGCCTAATATATCCCACCCACTAACAGGTGACATGATGAGGAGATCATCAGTGTTATTCACTTCACCTGCCAGTGCTCATAATGTTATGTCTGATCGGTGTATATAAGAATGTCATGACTGCACTTCTGGAGTGTCAGGGTCACATAACAGTGAAGATTTGTCAAAAATGAAAAATTTATAGAGTATATAACTGTCATTACAGTGTTGATTTAATGTTACAAAATGTCATAATACAACCTTATGTTGTCAAAATCCTTCATCTTACTTGACAGCAAGAGTGTCATGTAGCCATATAAATGGTGATCTTATAAGCAACTTATAAACAAGGTACGATCCAATTGATGCACATAAGTGTGCCTTGATTTTATTTTTTATTTATTTTATTTTTTTTTACATGTTTTTACGTGTTTATAGGGTTTTTACCGATGTTATACTACCTTATGCAGGCTTAGGTTAGATACATGTCAGTCCTGAATATATAAATACTCAAAATGTCACTTTTGTGAAGCAGCAACTGAAGAACAGAACAGCATGCGGGAAAAATGGCTCAAAGTGCACTCTAATTTCATTTTTGTCATCCAAAACCCACTCTCACCCACTTGCTTTTCTCTCAATGAGCCACACGGTTAGCTGGCTGAGCCAAAATGGCAAAGAGCTAGAGAGTTGCAAATCATCCTTTGTACTCATTTTGGCGAATCTGTTAAACTGCCAAATATGATTTAACTGTTGAGGAATGTTTTCACACATGTTTTATTAGATTCAAAGTTCAAAAATTGTTTTAACAAAATTACATGGCCTCCATGAGTTACATGGGCTAAAAGTAGCATGTCCACTTGAGTTCATTTAATACATTTTCGACCATTTCATTAGTGAGTATTACCAGATCAGCCATTCATCCTTTTGCAGAGCAGAAAAAACTTAATAGCTATCACTCTGAAACTAACACAGTTAAAGCTATCACTCTGAGTGTGAGTACACAACAATAAGTGTCAGAAATTATGAAAAGAGGAATTTAGATGTCAAAAGGTTTGAAGGCATGATCAGTTATAGCTAGAGGTATAAAAAAGAAGTTTCCAGCCCCCCAGTAGCATGTCATGACTGCTCTACATAAGCAAAGGTATAGTGCATGTGGAAATGAAACACATTAACACAGATGATTCACATTAGATTCTGTGTACCTGAGTACCGTTTTGTTCTCTGGTAGTACCATTCCATCTAACTTTATCTTAAAAGTTCCTATATATTTTCTGTTAAAATGTTCGGTAAAAAGTTTTTTTCATCACTTGGCATCATTCCAGCTAACCTTATCTGTACATCTCAAACGTTCATATATATGTATATATATATATATATATATATGTGTGTGTGTGTGTGTTTGTGTGTGTGAATATACTTTAGACTGTATGTAGGACAAGTTCATAAGGGTTTACTATAGAACTGTGGTGCTATTTTAAGAGTCACACAGTCAGTCAGATGTATATGGGTGAGTAACATTCTTAGAACTGACACTATGACACCAAGAAACTCACAAACCACTGTATGCATGTGTTCTGAGCACAGTGTGTACTTGACAGTGAAAGGGTGACTTGAAGTAACAGTTTTTTTCATCTAAAACACGTCCCCTGCATTGTGCTATGCTTTCCTTCATATATAAAAGCAACCACAGGAAATCTTTCTGAAGTTTTGGTATCATTTCTGTATGATGTCTGGTATAAAATAAAATCAAAATTTAATTCAGTCTTTAGTTTGAATTTTGTTGTCCTTCAATAATCATTGCATGGTTTGTGTGTATGGGAAAACCATTGTTATGACATCTAATCATTTTCCAAAACATTTTAGCAAAGGCAATGTGTGATCCAGAAAGAAAACAATGATTATGATTACAATGGTTAAAGCTGGTTTTTTGAAGCCGCTCTGTGTGTGTTTTAACCTGGTATCAGAACCAACATTGTTCTGTAAGTAAAAGAGGATTGGATGGATGTTCCACTCATCACACAATATATTAGCTCATTTCTTGGGGACTTTTATGTCTGTTAATAAAATCCTGGCTGCACTAAAACATCACTTATGTATTTATCCTCAACTGAGCATTTGTGGCTCCACTTAATGAGACTGAATCAGCTGGTAACCAGGGAATCATGTATTATTCTTTAAAAAAGATAACAATGTCTTAAAATCAACTAAAACAAACTGTTATTTTTGCCAATAACACAAGAAATGATATATAGAATATGCATTGTTAAGACAGCAGCATGTTCGTGCAGCAGGTAGCACTGAGGCCTCACAGTTCCTGGATCCCCAAAACTTTACAGTCTGTGTATGTTTCTGTGAGTGTTCATGTCCACATGAGTTTCCTCCAGGTTCCTGTTGTTCCTGAATTATCTGGTTTACTGTTAAGAATTTCTCTGAGAATTTCCAAACACATATATTACCTAAGATAAAATGCTTTGTGGGTACAAGATATATACACCAATCAGGCATAACATTATGAGCACTGAAAGGTGAAGTGAATAACACTGATGATCTCCTCATCATGGCACCTGTTAGTGGGTGGGATATATTAGGCAGCAAGTGAACACTTTGTCCACAAAGTTGATGTGTTAGAAGCAGGAAAAATGGACAAGCGTAAGGATTTGAGTGAGTTTGACAACGGACAAATTGTGTTGGCTAGACGACTGGATCAGAGCATCTCCAAAACTGCAGCAGATGTGTTGCGGTTCTGATCTGCAGTGGTCAGTTTCTATCAAAAGTAGTCCAAGGAAGGAACAGTGGTGAACTGGGGACAGGGTCATGGGCGGCCAAGGCTCCTTGATGCATGTGGGGAGTGAAGGCTGGCCCGTGTGATCCGATCCAACAGACAAGCTACTGTTGCTCAATTTGCTGAAGAAGTTAATGCTAGTTCTGATAGATAGGTGTCAGAATAAACAATGCGTGACAGGTCAGGGCTTTTTTTGCCAGCAAAAGGGGGACCAACACAATGTTAGGCAATATTATAACATTGGTCATAATATTATGCATGGTCAGTGTACTTTAGTAAGCAGCATTCTCCAAAACTCATCTAATTATGGACAGTACTTTCCTTTTTCTCAGGTAAAAGATTACTTACAGACTAATGGTACAAAACATGTACCCTTGTCTTGATCTCAAAGAAAGTGCAATTCAATTTCTCTTTGTTTTCTTTGTTGTTCTTCTTTGCTTGTTGAACTCATCCTCCTACTGGACTCTTGCAGGATTACTGCTCGCGTAAAGGAGTCTGAATACCATATCCGATCTTGAACTTAGACCTCAGAGCATGTTGTCAACCTGTACACTTGTCCAAAATGATCAAGACTATTCTTCCTACATGTAAAGGTGTATAGTGTTGGAAGAATTCAGAGTGTCTCTGTATAATTAAACTTCTCAATTAAGCATAATCAGGTCATTTTTAAGACTACTAGATATTCAATAACTTCCATCCTGAAAGACTTCATGTCACACCATATGAACATACAAAGCTGAGATGCTTTAAACCCAGTGGAAATGCAATCCAAATATAGCAACATATTTGTTAATGTGACACAAATAATGTAGTATACATATAATATACAGTGTATGTGCCAAAGAACTCTCCAATTTCTTAACATACTTTCAAGGTAAAGTATATACTGATGCTCATCATTTCTTAAATTATGACTAATTGTAGCTATATTTCACTTTTAATGCTATGAAAAATGTGCACAGAATGCATATATTTTATAGTGCTGCTTAAGCAAAGCTAAGAAGAAGAAGTCTTTATTTTCATCACATGTAAATACAGCACAGAGAAGCTTGGCAATGCTGGGGTTCGAACCCCAACCATCTGATCTACAACTAACTGCTTTAACTGTTTGAGTGACCACTGCCCCTTACAAGCATAATGTATATTCTAAAAAAAAAACAACAACAAAAAAAAAAAACTATTTTTAGATTGTTGTACATTTTTGAGCAATACCATTTACTTTATTCAGGTGTTTGCTGAGGTTTAATGTTAATCCGCTTCGCCACCGAATGTTTCAATATGTTAATGCCCAAATTATTCATTCAAAGTAAAAAGATCCATAGCTTTTGTATTGTTAAATACCAAAATACTTAAATAATAATAAATAATGTATTTTAATGGTTTATAACACCAAAGGCAATGTTTTTCTCACTAAACTGGAGAACTTTCCTTACTACATATGTATTTTATCACCTAGTCCTACTCATTTTCCCCACTCCCATTTCTTAGTCACCATTAGAATCTGTTTAAACTCTTTCTGTGTACCTTTGAGACGCCATACACCTATGAGAGTAAAATGAAACAGGTTGAGAGAAAGAAAAAAGGGCGATAAACCACCATAACAGGATGTGGGGATTTTGTCTTTCCTCTTCTCTTTAATCTGCAATCTTTTATTTGGTTTTAATCTGCTTTCGAGTCCTTATCCCTCTCTTTTTCTGTCTAATGCCACAGATTTTTTGGGTAATTATAGATATGTTCCATCATGTCATGTGCTTTTATAAGAACGTTTCTTTTTTTTTTGTGAAATGTAGTAAAGGAGACAGGGGAAAACACAATGTACTTTTTGCCTTTGATGTGCAGATTGATACAGAAGTAGACATATGACAGAAAGTCAGCGAGAAAGTTCCCATCAGCCCACCCACAGTACAGTGATTGACATATGTACAGTGATGTGTGATTTTTTTTTCCACTGTTTATATATGCATAATGTTAACCTTAATTCAAAACACGTTTATTATATGTCACAAAGATATGTGGTACTTTTACAAGTAAAATCCCAGTCATTGGAAATCATGTGACCAGCAATGTCTTTGGTACACAGTCACATAGTGAACGTTACTCTTGACATTGTTTTGTAAGAAGAACGTTTACGGACAACATATTTGTTTGCCATCCATTTCACCATCCAGCTAAAATTTATTGAAACATGCTCTGCATTGTTTACTCTACATTCAGCTGCAAGGGGGAGACACCCACACACTCACACTCACCCACACACACCCACACACTCACCCACACACACACACACACACACACCACACACACACACACACACACACACACACACACACACAGCTACAGTACAGAAGATCCAGATCTTTCTCTGATATGTGTAGCTTTGCAGAAACATGCTCTTATTCTTCTCTAATGTGTTAAGAGGAACATTAGCAATATTAATAGTCTACAGATGATTTCATAAGTCTACCCAACAGTCATTCGATATTGAATAATAATGATAATCTGTTTTAAAAGAAATTCATTACAACCTATATTTACATTATAAAGTCTTTCTGGAGTCCTCAATTTCTTTGTTGTCATCTCTGTATTATCTCACTGTCTTAACCTATTTTAATATTATCTTGAGAAAACACCCCACACCCAAGTCTACATTTAACCTTTCCTTCATTTAACAGTCTATTTCTGTAAGAACGACATTTGTAACACTTTAAGAACAATTCTAAATTGTTATAAATAACAGAAAAAAAACAGAAAAAGAGTTTTCTCACTGAATTTCAGCATCATATACATCATCCCTCTCTTGTCTGGTCTTAACAGTAACAGGACTGATGAACCAGAGCCTCATCTCATTACTATCTGTGCTTATATTAATGCTGAAATTACCACTGAATAATTTCCCTGGATTATTTTATGATTGAATTCAAACGTTACAGCTTTGCCTGTTGTCTCTACAGTTACCATGATGTACAAGCACTACTGATGAAATTGTAAAGATTTGACAGCTGTTATTTGTACAAACATTTTTACAAGTAATTAGGCTTATGCCTGTTTTGCTACAGCAAGTAATTAACCAACGTAATTAAAGCATGATATTCACTGTGTGAGAAAAGCACACTTAAACATCTTTACGCAGCCTGACCATTTGTTAAAGTGTCTCCATACAGACGCAAGGTCCTATGACATCTAGTGTTGTGGAGGCTACCTTGCAACTTAAAATAGCGAGGCTACACTCTTTTGAGACAGTTAGCTGTCTAAAAAAGTAGGTACACTGAAGCTGCAATGTCAAAAAGAGAAAAATAAACTGTGACACATTTTATTGTGCAGCTTATTTACTGAACAAAATAAAACGTATTTGCTTTGGATTGTTTAAGGCATGCTGCAATAAATCAGTTTTGCTTTTCAAACACATTTAGAAGAACTACACTATATTGCCAAAAGTATTCGCTCACCCATCCAAATAATCAGAATCAGGTGTTCCAATCACTTCCATGGCCACAGGTGTATAAAATCAAGCACCTAGGCATGCAGACTGTTTTTACAAACATTTGTGAAAGAATGGGTCGCTCTCAGGAGCTCAGTGAATTCCAGCGTGGAACTGTGATAGGATGCCACCTGTGCAACAAATCCAGTCGTGAAATTTCCTCGCTCTTAAATATTCCACAGTCAACTGTCAGCTGTATTATAAGAACGTGGAAGTGTTTGGGAACGACAGCAACTCAGCCACGAAGTGGTAGGCCACGTAAACTGACGGAGCGGGGTCAGCGGATGCTGAGGCGCATAGTGCGAAGAGGTCGCCAACTTTCTGCAGAGTCAATCGCTACAGACCTCCAAACTTCATGTGGCCTTCAGATTAGCTCAAGAACAGTGCGCAGAGAGCTTCATGGAATGGGTTTCTATGGCCGAGCAGCTGCATCCAAGCCATACATCACCAAGTGCAATGCAAAGCGTCGGATGCAGTGGTGTAAAGCACGCCGCCACTGGACTCTAGAGCAGTGGAGACGCGTTCTCTGGAGTGACGAATCGCGCTTCTCCATCTGGCAATCTGATGAACGAGTCTGGGTTTGGCGGTTGCCAGGAGAACGGTACTTGTCTGACTGCATTGTGCCAAGTGTAAAGTTTGGTGGAGGGGGGATTATGGTGTGGGGTTGTTTTTCAGGAGCTGGGCTTGGCCCCTTAGTTCCAGTGAAAGGAACTCTGAATGCTTCAGCATACCAAGACATTTTGGACAATTCCATGCTCCCAACTTTGTGGGAAAAGTTTGGAGCTGGCCCCTTCCTCTTCCAACATGACTTCCTCTTCCAACATGAAAGCAAGGTCCATAAAGACATGGATGACAGAGTCTGGTGTGGAGGAACTTGACTGGCCTTCACAGAGTCCTGACCTCAACCCGATAGAACACCTTTGGGATGAATTAGAGCGGAGACTGAGAGCCAGGCCTTCTCGTCCAACATCAGTGTGTGACCTCACAAATGCGCTTCTGGAAGAATGGTCAAAAATTCCCATAAACACACTCCTAAACCTTGTGGACAGCCTTCCCAGAAGAGTTGAAGCTGTTATAGCTGCAAAGGGTGGACCGACGTCATATTGAACCCTATGGATTAGGAACGGGATGTCACTTAAGTTCATATGCGAGTCAAGGCAGGTGAGCGAATACTTTTGGCAATATAGTGTATGTCAGTTCTTCAGCTTGTAAAAAGGTGTCCTTTGCAGTGTGATTCTTTCATGTTGATGAGTTGATGTCCTTGTACATTCAGCAGACTTTTTTCATCATTAAAATAATCCATCATCACCCAGTCTGTACAATCTGTAGAGGTGCATCTACATACACGCTGATGATATAATAGTTTGAATATTTTATTCAAAATTGAATGTTGAACTGATCATGTAATTGCGAAAACTGAAAACTGAAAAGGTCAATTTTTTTTCAATAGTACTACTGCCATGATAGTTAAAAATATAGTTTAGCTAGTAGCATTGCTACTTGTAGCTGCTTCTCAACACTGACAGCACCATGCTTTAATTTGCACACCTTAAGCCTACTGAATATCAAATATATAGCTGACTGCCAACAGGACTTGATGCAATGACCATCTTCAGACAATTGTATTGTCATTAATCTGTCTAAGCTAAAGAACACTGGATTTGGAGAGGGAAGAAGCGAGCCAGTGGTTGTGTGGGAGAAACAGAAAGGAAATCATTCCTTCATAAGTTCAAACATATGAGCAAGCCAACAGCAGCTTGTGCAGCAGGTATCAGCCTGCTGGGCTGGCAATGGAGTGTGGTTTTTGCATACGTTGTCGTTTAAAGCTGAAAGTATTCTCACACACAACAGCTGCTTCCTAGACAGAGCTCATTCCAGCAGGTCACTCTGAGGTCAATGAGGTCAAGATGTTACCTGAAGGCAAGGCATTTCTGTCACTCAGTGCATTTTTCTTTCTTTTTTTTTCAGTCTTTTTTTCAGATGGAAAAAGAGATCCATGCTGAAACATACATATAAAGTTAACTCTTAAATATAGACCATGGGCCATTAGTAGTGGATGACAAATTGCTCAAAGTGCAGTAGTTTTCCAGCCACTTCAAAAGATACTTAATTCATGATGAAGTGGAAAGATATTAAATTGCTCTCTTACTAAACCAGACCAGCTTGGGCACAAGCAGCATGGCCAGTCCACCAGATAATGAGACTAAATGAGTGATAGCCTGTTTTGCCACAGTAATTGATGATTAGCTGATAAAGATATATTAGGGCTTAATGAGCCAGTGCTATTTTTAGCTTCATGGCTGGGCAATGGGGTAAAGCTACAGGGAGGTCAGTCCTGGGGATAGTTTCACTATTTCCACCTATAGATTCTCACATAGTAAAGTATAGTAAGTTATATTACTATAGGTTCTTCAGTGGTTACTTTCTCTTTTTGTTCCTGTTTCCTGCTCGCTGGCTTATTATTGGCTACAGAGTGTGTTGTTTAGTTTCAAACACAGACAAACCTACTTGTCGTTTTGCTGCTACTGAATGATGACTAAAACTGATACAACTAAGATTAGTGTTGCGGTATTGTCCTCATTTAAATTGTATGTAACTGTAGTGTATTTTCTGAGCACAACCCAGTAGTTTCTATTTTTTTACCAATTATCATTGAAACCACAAACAGAAGACCCACAATTGAATAAGAAGGTTAAAAAAATGTCCAAAAATTGATCAATGATCATTGATGCTGGGTCTGTGGGGATTGTTTTGAAATCTGACGACATCATAAATTTTATTAGGTACAATAACGGTAATTGCATCTGCTGGGAGGTTCAGATTTGTTTGATGGATCTTCTGAAGATTATTTGCAATTTTTTTATAAGGACTTATGAGGTGATCAACAAAATAACAGTGTGCAGCTATAGACAGCATTCAGTGAATCAGCTCAATGTATTTGATTCTGTTTAATGTCTAGTAAAATGAAGATGGATGACAAATTAAAGGAATAAACAGTGATTCTGATATAATATGGTATTGGTTTGAGGTGTTGGACCCCGCTCTTTAACGCACCATCATTGAAACACCAGCTGAGGGAATAATATTTGAATATTATTTATTTATATAACATATTTGTATATTTGACACTTCTCTGGTGGCCTTTGCTGACCATCAGTGGCCATAATGAAAAACAAAATAGCAGAATATGTTTATCACAAGACTACATTTAATATTTATGCATCAAGTGTAAACATTACCTGTCAAGTTCAAATTTTTGTGAAGCCCCTTTAATAGTTCCCTAAAATATTTCATAAATGTGTATGAATTACTCATTACAAAAAATCCCCTTGCTACTAGCCCCACTCTCCACCACATCTGATCTCACACATCTCTCCTCTAGCTTTCTAAACCTGCTTCACTTCACCCACTCTTAAGCTAAGCACACTTAAACTTGAGCCTCTCTTAAGTTCACTCATATGACTTTTTAATCCTGAGGTTTGTATTGCAGGACTGTGGGTATGTCCCTACAGCTAAAGCTTCTGGCACGAAACCTCTCTTACCAGATTTCATTAAAGAACTTCCCTTTCCTTCTCATTAAACTTCTCTATCAAATAAGGAACTAGTAAGTTTTAGATCTGCACACTGACCATTCATGCTGAAACACATAAACAATGATTTAGCCCTTTCTGGGTTAATTAAACATGGCCTTTGATCCCCAGTGACTTCCAAATACAGTTTACGTTCTCCATGAAGTCTTTCCAACACGTTATGGCAAATGAAAGTATTTCTTTTATTGAACTTTCTGCACAACCATGAGTATTTGTCATGAGAATGAGAGCGTAAAAACTACATCTGTAAAACTGGAAAAAAAAAACCCTGTTTTTTTTTCAAGAATCTGTACAGCTCATATATAACACACAGTCAACCTAACAATATTAATCTAATAGGCTAATAGGTTTGATTCATGCAAAAAACAAACCTACAAGTTAGCAAATGAATTTATTACTCTGTCATGACTGAACAAGTGTCAGTAATAAAAATAGAGAAGAGGAAAACTACTGTAAATGATCCTTTAATAAATCTACAATAATTTATTCCATGATTTAAGGAAGTAAAAAAAATAATAATTAAGGAAAAAATATTATATTATAATAAATATACTTTTCTCAAACCAAGAAAGCTGCTTTGGTCCAAAGAAACAACTAAAATGTAACTGCATAGTATAAACTATACTCAACATCTAATTATTAATTCTAGACTAGCAATTTTAATGTAACCTTAATCTAGTATGTTATAATCAGTGCACTTCAAATTACAGGACAAATAAACTACAGGTCTGATCGATTTATTAGTTTGATTTATTGATTAATGCTTTTAAAACAGAAAATATATTGCTGGTTACATAAAGTGATGGCCTGGTAACAAGAATAATAATAAATTCCCTCCGTCATACAGGATCAAAGTTATTAACTATTTAGATTTGGATCGTTAGATTTGAGACTAGATTCCCACAGTAGGTGCTTACTGTATTCTCCTATCCTGTAAAGTCAAGTTCATGGTGAAACTTCATGTAAATGCTTTTAGATTAGATTAGATTAGATTAGATTCAACTTTATTGTCACTGCACATGTGGGTACAAGGCAACGAAATACATTTAGCATCTAACCAGAAGTGCATTTCGCAGTGCAAATAATTAGCATATATAATAAGTATATAACAATAAATAATTTGCATATATAAACAATATACAAAAATATATAAATAATTTGCATATATAACAGTATATAAACAGTATACAGTGGGAGGTAAATGCAATGAGTGCAAATGAGCAAATGATTTTAGTGGTGCAATAAAGAAGGTATTGTATACCATGATAATAATTAAATATGTTAGCAGTATACAGAGGAGTTATGTACAATGAGTGCAATGATTTAGATGTGTGCAATGAGGAAGATATTGTATACTATGATAAATAATTTGCATATGTAAACTGTACACAAAAAGGGTTATATACAGAAAAAGGTTATATACACTGATAATAATGTGCTCAGTCAATGTGTGTGTGATCGGGTGGAGGCAGAGTTCAGCAAAGAAACAGCTGTGGGGAAAAAGCTGTTCCTAAACCTAGTCCGGAGGCTCCTGTAGCGCCTCCCAGAAGGCAGGAGGGCAAAGAGTCTGTTGGCAGGGTGATAAAAGTCCTTTATGATTTTGCGTGCTCTGGTAAGACAACGCTTCCTGTAAATGTCCTCGATCTTAGGAAGTGGCACTCCTACGATGCGTTGGGCAGTTTTCACCACCCTCTTCAGTGCTTTCCGGGATGACACAGAGCAGTTCCCATACCAGACAGTGATACAGCTGGTCAGGATGCTCTCGATGGTGCAACGGTAGAAGTTCACCAGGATGTCTGAAGAGAGATGGTTCTTCCTCAGAGCCCTCAGGAAGAAGAGGAGCTGGTGAGCCTTCTTGACCAGACTGGAGCTGTTGGTAGTCCAGGAGAGATCCTCGGAGATGTGGATACCCAGGAATTTGAAGCTAGTGACACGGTCCACCACTTCTCCATTGAGATGAATAGGTGTGTGTGTCACCTTTCTCCTTCCTGAAGTCCACTATGAGCTCCTTGGTCTTCGCAGTGTTGAGCAGCAGGTTGTTGCCAGCATACCACGCAGTTAGACGGTCCACCTCCTCTCTATAAGCTGACTCATCGTTGTCTTTGATGAGTCCAATCACCGTGGTGTCATCTGCAAACTTGATAATTGTGTTGGAACTATGTACAGGCTTGAAGTCATAGGTGAAGAGAGAGTAGAGGAAGGGACTCAGCACACAGCCTTGTGGTACTCCGGTGCCAAGGATGAGGGTGGAAGAGCATTGGTGATCTATCCGAACATGCTGGGGCCTGTTGGTCAGAAAGTCCAGAAGCCAGGTGCATAGTGATGCGTTGATGCCCAGGTCTCCAAGTTTGGTGACTAACTTGGAAGGGATGACAGTGTTAAACACTGAACTAAAGTCCAGGAAAAGCATTCTGGCATAGGTGTCTTTATTGTCCATGTGAGAGAGGACTGAGTGTAGCGCTGTGGAAACTGTGTGCTCTGTGCCCCTGTAAGCAAATTGATGAGGGTCAAGGGTGGCAGGAAGACAGGTTTTGAGGTGTGCCAGGACATTTGGTGTCCCATTGTACATTTAATTGTACATTTTAATAGGCATGAATGTTTAAGAGTATTAACAACATTAACTTTGACACAGCCTGCTCCCAAAGGCAACTTTTGTATCTGCAAGTCCACACTTGCAGATAAAACAAGTTCACGGAGACTGTAATGCAAGTCAAGTGTCTGTTTAGAGAGGTCAAATATAATACAATATCATCTGGTTGATCAGAAAAAAGTTTTAGTGATCATAGCCGACTCCAATTGCTGTATCTGCTTCATTAAGTATCATTATGTGTGCTCAAGATTCGCTAAATCTACATGTAATCATCATCATCATCATCATCATTAATCAAAAACTTTATTGATATAGCACCTTTGAAGTTCATTTAATATACACCTCAAAATGCTTTGAGATGACAAAAAGGAAGACCAATTTGATTCAATTAAAAATACAAGAAAATAACAAAAAATAAAATTAGTTAAAATGTTTTAAGAAAAGTAAAAATAAAATGAACATTTCAAAGCTCTATGCATTTTTATTTCTTTTAATTTCAGTAAATGTAAAGAAAGCTCATAAATTTATATATTTGATTGATGTTTATATAAATTGCATTAGTCATTTTATTTTTAGAAGTAACAAAGCCATCACACACACTTACTGTTAGGTATTAACATTATTATTTTGTTATTTGTTAGGGTTTTTTGCTCACTGTATTTCAATCATTTCAAAGATTCAGGGAGGGAGAGACTGACAGACAGACAGACAGATAGGGGGGGGGGCTTTTTTTTTACTTAAACAATCTACAAGTGTAAGACATAAAACAACTGTTGCCTTCCCACAACCAGACACTTTCTTTCTCTTTGTTCACCATGGAATCCTACAAATTCACCACCATGACTCTAACAATGACCTCTGACCCTTCCCTGTTGATGGATGAGTAACAGGAGTTGATAGGTGCTTAAAGAAGCAGAAAGGTGTGTCTCTCAGAGGCCGTTTATGCGAAACCTCAGAGAGTATTTATGTAAAAACCAAAATAAAAAGAGACACACAAAGATGTATAAGACAAGAAGTGAAGATCCCTTAATTATCTAAATCTATTATAATATAGTATGTAACTATATAGGAGTGTAGTATGGGAGGCATTTAATTTAGTTTTTGTTGCATTCCACATTTACTGACAACCAACATGTTGACCAACATGATGCCTCAATTAGGGTTTGGTTAGAATAATAAGTGCTGTTTAGAAAGATTATTAAATGAGATTAAGAATGAACTGACCCATCAACAAGAAAAGAGGATGTACCAGCAGATAAGGAGGAAATAGTGGACCTTTTTAGGTACAATGTTGAGTAAATTCCGTGTAATGCAGAACTTCACAGTGACCGCAGTACAGAACTCAAAAGAAGGTATGTGCACAGCCATTTTGGCCATCGGGTGAACAAAGCCTGTCTACAGTTTAAGAAGCTCAACTTATTTTCAAAAGCATATGATTACTCTCATATGCCATACAAGTATTTAAGTATCATATAAGTATTGGCCTTATAGGAGATGGCAGATATGTACACTATGCCAAATTGCAGTATCTGCCACTTCTAGATGTTATCTCTTTATCTCATACCATGTAATCCTTAAAATCTATCAACTGTGTCATCAGATATTAGGAAGGCTTACTGGAATGTACACTTTATATCACCAAAAATGGTAACAGCATGTTATTAAAATATCAGAGTTATCACAAATCTCAGAGGATTACAGATAACAGATGCTGATTTAGGCTGACATTATGAAGCAGGAATGAACAGTTAAAGCCTAAACAGTTAAACAAAGACATATTATTTTTACCATTACACTGGACCTCAAGATCAAAGTGTTAAGTCTAATCGTGTGTATAGAATTAGCTTCAACTTCAACAATCACAGGTTCCTGGCAGTAAACAATGTCAGTCTCTGGGTCTTTGACTAGATGCCTCTCAGTTGAACAGAATTGCTGTTCTTCTACATCAATGTTGTTGCCATGTATAAGATAAATTATCTATATGTTGTATCCACTTACAAAATAAATGACTTCTCAAAAGAGGCCCAGTACCCACACCAATATGAGAACATGTGATGATCATGCTGGTGGAGCCATACAGCACCTGCCATTAACAAGTCAAGTCATGTCACATCAAGTGGGTTTTTATTACCGTTCCCCCATATAGCTTGTATACATTGGAAAGAAACGTTGTTTCTCAAGGTCCATGGTGCAACACATAACAGTACGCATGACTACATATGGTGCAAATACACAACAGTGGGAGGCAAGTGCTGCAAAAAGAATAGACAGAAAACAACAATAAACAGGATGAAAACTGTAAATTATTTGTCAGCGATAATTATATATATAGCAGTATAATTATAGCGTCCCATAAAGTGTCTGATGCAGCTTTGTAAAATACAGTGTGCAGTGGGAATAGAATGTAAAAAAACATATATTTGTGTCTGGATTGATTTTGATTGATGACCATCTATCTCATACATCTCATCCATCCATCAGGCAGCAAGGTGGTTCCATCCCAAGAGTGTATGTTAATATGAATTAGATGTTTTGTTATATGTAATACATATGGAATAGTACACAAGACACTTTGTTATTAATCAATACATCACACTTCCTAATTCATTTTAAAGAAACTATTGATCTTCACTCATCCATTTATTAGTCTTCGGTCTGACAATCATCCATCTTGAAATTGATCCTTCCTGCATGACTCAGTTGATACATTTTGGAGTCTTTCTACAGAAGAGATGTAACTGATGTCATTGTTGTTCCAGAAACACCCAGCAGGCAGGTCAAGGGGTAATCCATGCTTAAGTACAAAAGTTCAGGTGGTAAACAGATAAAGGTCAAAATTAGAACACACCACATACTGAGAAGCAGGAATCTATACAAAAAAGAAGGGGAGAAACAAGGTATAGAATTATATATATATATGTATGTATGTATGTATGTATGTATGTATGTATAAACATGTATAAGCTGGTAACAATGAACCTCTCTGAAGGAAATTGTGGAAATAAAGAAATAATTAAATTTGAGATCCAAAGTGCTAACCAAAAAGTATAAGAGTGGTGTACAGGGTGTGGAAATACCAAGGGCTTAGTAGCAAGGTAGGTGTGATAAACATTCATACACTGTACAGCTATTCATTCCCCTCCACACACACGTAATAGAGTCATTACACCTCTATCTATCTATGTGCAGCTTCACTTGAGATTCACAACTTCAGTTCGAGTAATTATGGTACTGAAATTCAGAAATGATATGTCAGTTAAATGCAGTGTGAAGATCTGGTGAGCCCAGTTTCAGTCTGCGCATGGGATTACCCCACTGCAACATCACGAAGCACCCCATAATGTGTTCTCACAGTCTGGTACAGGGAGATTTGAATAATCACCAATCAAAAAGAGAGAAATGGGGACAGTCCTGATTCTTCCAGCTTACTAAGAAATGACTCAGTAACTGAAAAACATAAGCCTTACTGTTGTTTGTACATCTTCCCAATATGGGCCAAGGTCCGATAGTATGAGTCCACTACTAAGTTTTTTTATTATTATTATTTCAGTAGTTATGGACAATTAAGACAAATAGGTTTCTATAAATTTCACTTAAATGAAGAAACATAATGCATATATTTTTTTTTATCTAATGAAAGAATGTTAATAGCATTCTACTAAGGTATTGTTTCTATAGCAACAAGGGACTTGTATGGTGTCTGCAACATGTAACTGAATTAAAATAATTGATATGGAGTCTCCAGTGTCAGTGCTTTTTAACAGACAGGTTTTCCAGGATGGAGTTTGGTGACAGAACAACAGATTGCAGCTGATAACAAGTGAATCTTGTTTCACAGATATTTTATAACATTAAAAGTACCTATAGGTCAATAAAATGTATAACACTTCCTTTCAACTTAATTTGACATTAGAATGGGTTGTTTTTGGAAAATGATCAAATCTGCTGTGAAAATGGCCATCACACCACCCCGCCCATCACTGAATATTTTGCTCTAACAGCCCTCCCTGTCATATTGTTCCCTTCTAAACACCCTGAGATTAGATGTGATTGGCTTTAAGTGACATACTCCACCACATCACAATAATTAAAAGACTTAAAAATAAGACCTTGTTTAATATTTTTAAAATATTTGATCTGAGATCAGTCAGAAGGCTTGATTTGTTTCTGGCAGACAGTGTGTCAGAAAAACTGTGAATTAATGCATTAACAGTTAATCATTTAGCAGTTCTTTTATTTCCGCAGCTTTTGTTCAGTAATGAGTCAGTTATTAAAGGATTATTAAGAGCTTTCATCTCTGTTTTATGTGCCAGCAGCAATAACCTTTCATGTCAGCTGAACTAAAGTGTTTATCACAGGATATCACCCAACAGGTTTATGGAGAAAAAGAAACTTAATATATGATTTTTATGATTTTAGTAAACCCGCTGAATCCAAGCTTTGGGTAAACCCCTAACTGTCTCAGGAGTATGACTTACTCAGCTCATTACTAATTTAGTCATAAACTGCTCACTTATCACAGGAAACCAACATGAAAACCAAAGCACATACACACACACACACAAGCACTTGAGCAAACACACGCAAACACACACACAAACACACACACATTAACACACAATGTGTACAGTGTGTATGGTGGAAGTTTAAACCGGTATTACTAGCATCATTCAACACTTGTCTCTAGTGGGTGTTTCTATCTTGAGTTATTTATCAGTTCCTATGATTTGCCTTGTAACACCTGGTTAGAGCAACATGGCCACACGAACTGCATTTTCATTCACAGAATGCAAACCAGAACCACCCAGTTAACCACAAATGAGACTAGCTTACTAAATCATCAGTTTACACCAAATCAGATGTCTGTATTTGGAGGGTAAAAGTTTTAAAAATATATAAATTTTTTTCTGTGCATCATTGTGTATAGTGTCTATTTCATGTCGGTGGTGGTGCAGTGGGTAGGGCTTTGGGGGTTGTTTCTGTCTTGTGAACTAAAACCAAATATAAGGTTTCATGCTGAGGGTGGAGTTTAGCTAGGATATACTACTATTTCTTTGCCTCTGAACTATTACTGCTCAGTTTTACTTTGCATACCTTTTTATTTGACGTTTACCTGACTCCCTGACTTTGTGTTGCTGCTAGTTTGCATGGGCTAAAGACACATTCAGAATAGTTCAGGATGTTGGGCAGGGTTATTCAAATAATATCCAATAAAATTGCTATCTTGAGTTCATTTTAATAGTTAGATTTGGACTTTTTTTTTTTTTCAAATCTCTGTACACTATAAATATGCGGAAATCAAATCACCACACTTTATAATAACTTCCACACTTCTGGGAAGGCTTTCCACTAGATTTTCACATTAGTGAGGTCAGGCACAGATATCGGAGGAAGAGTCCTGGCACACAGTCAGCACTCCAGTTCATCCCAAAAGTGTTCAGTGGGGTTGAGGTCACTCTGCTATCTTAGGAACATAATCATTGACATGGTAAGTGTGTTGGGCCCTGACAAATAGTGGAGGGTATTTTCCAATAACATGTCCTACACTGTTTTTTTTTTTATACCTAGATCACAGATTTCTTGTTGCAGAGATTCCCAGGAAACTTTGCAGCAACATGTCTCTTTATGCAAGAAATGGTGTATTTGCAATACTACACTGGCTTTCGGATCTCATAAATTCTTCATTTATTTAAAAATATACCACAGTTTATAACTGCTATATAGCTACATGCGAAGTTCCTGAAGTTAATAAGAAAAACCTCAAACCCCAATGTCCTCCATCCTTTGACTTTATCTGCTGGAAAATAACTTTTTCTTGACCATTATAAAATATGAGACTTTCTAGAGACAACGTCTAATAAAATTCAGCATATCAAATAATTTCATGTTTTTTTTTAATAACAGCACTTTTTTAAATGATTTAATTATTAGACTATGATAATGTTAAGCATCAACCATACCAAGTGCCATCATTTAAATGTGAAATGTCAGTTGTTCATAATGCTGGACTCACGTGTTGGTAAGAGAAGGGGATGCAGAAATGATACATGTGCAAGTTATCCTGTGGATGTCTTATTTTTCTTTCCTCTATGTCTTAAGTCTTCATTGGGCTGTGTCCTCCCCCAAAAACAGGGATGGAATGTAGGATCCAGTGGGAAAATCAGTCACTCGGAACTCAGTATCAGGTGGACGGAATGCCACAGAAGGGGAATCGCTTCCTTACCCATATTATTCACTTACAGATATTATCTTCACCATACACACACACACACACACACACACACACACACACACACACACACACACACTTATACACAGTCCATTGAACTTTCACCACACATACATATTCCAACTTGTGTGGGAATTCAGACTAGGACATTCCTAATGGTGACAGATAGGTAAGTGGTTACTCAATCTCTGATGGGAGTGGAAGAAAGGCTCACAGTGTGAGGAGAGGGAGTTTCGGCATGAGAAAAAACAGACAGGGAAAGCACAAAGGAACAGGAAACAGAAAATGACTGTAATTAGTTGTTCTTAATTGCAGAATAATAAACGTCACATATTAAATATCTGCAGAATGGTTACAGAAAACATATAAGAACAGAATGCAAACTCCAAAATAATGAACAGTACATCTTACAACATATTTCAATGCACCATAAAAGAGCATATAGTTAAGTTCAGGGGTTCTGCTGATTTGTGATGAATTACATTTCATACCCTTTGTTAGTCAATTTGATACAGTTTTTGAGTCACAGTGAAATGTTGAATCATACATATGATTCGTGCATGAGAGATAACAAATCACATGCACTACTTTCTGAACATTACAAGCAAATGTGTTTCAGTGCCACAAATGCTTTGAAACATTCTAACAAATGTCATTTTTGTAATTCATTTCTAACAAATGAATTTTTCTGAGACACTTTCTCTCTGACAGATGAACAAAGAGATAGATGCCGGAACATATACATCATCTTGCCAGGAAACATGTGATTACACAATGTCCCCTGTTTGACTTATATACATAGTGCTCTGTTGAAATCTTGCTTTTCTGGAAATAAGAGGAAGATATGGTTGATTTCTCAACTGAAGAAAGTCACTTTAATCTTTTAATGTAATGTGGATATGTACGTGTGGGCAATTAGTCACTTACAAATCAACAGATATCATTAAAACAATAATTAAAAGTATTTTTATTGGAATGGAAATTTTGCTAAATGATAGTGCTTTTACACTTGACACTCAAAATTACACTGCATTCCATAGATGTCCATCACACCTTCTCAGCAGACACGAGGAAACCAGATAAAATCTCCACAATGATAAAGGTTTTCACGGCTATTCCCACACCGTAAAGGTTCATTGCATATTGTCTGAGACAAATATTCACCTTGTTCCCATAGACCTCTGAGACTCAGACATTGTTACATATTGTAACCTGTAGGTGTAGCTACTCTGAACAAAATGACAACTAAGTGTATTATTTTGCCATATGTTCCTGTGTAGTGAAGTCATGCACATACACAGCCAGTCAGATGTTTTTGAAGACCCAATATTGTATGTTTGGTTTAAATGATCTCAGTGCTCTTAAATTGAAAAGTCTAACCAAAAAATATTCTTAAATGAGTTGGGTAATGCAATAAAATGACTTTATTTTACTGGTTCATCTAGATCTAAACTTTAGGTGCACTATATATTGATAGTTTTGACTATTTTATTTATAGTACTGGTCATTAATCTTAGTCAGGAAGGGCAGGTGTGCCTGCTGGTTTTCATTCCATCCAAGCAGAAACCACACCTGGTAATAGATTGAGGGCCAAGATGAACTGACTGAACGGGTCTCCTGATTGGTTGAAATGAAAAACCTTCAGCTACACAGATCCTTTGCAGACAAGAATGAAAACCTCTACTCCATGTGCACCCTTTAATAAAGCTTTACTGTAGAGTCCCATTAGGATCGAAGAGTGACTAGCTAATATGTTCCACAAAAACGTTGTTTTTTTTGTCTTTGACTGCTATTCTGCAACATTGTGTAGTGATTTAACTCTAATAAAAGAAGAAACCAGATCTTTCAACTGGAAAATGTTGTCATCTTGATTTTCAAAAGAAACAAATTGCCTTTTTCAAAGCTGCAATGTTTCACTGTGTTGTTAGATACACTCACTGGTCACTTTGTTAGGAGGACATGTACAACTGCTCATTCATGCAAATATCCAATCAGCCAGTCATGTGGCAATGCATAAATTCATGCAGATACAGATACAGGTAAAGGGCTTCAGTTCAAACATCGAAAATGTGATATTTCCGAAACTGATGAACTCCTGACATTTTCATCCACAACAATCTCTAGAGTTTGCAGAAAATAGTGCAGAAACATCAAGTAAGCAATAGTTCTGCAGGCAGAAATGTCTTCTTTATGAAAGAGGTCAGAGGAGAATGGCCAGACAGGTTCACATTGACAGGAAGACCATTTTACAACCATATTGAACAGAAACGCATCTCAGAACAGACAACACATTGAAGCTTAAAGGTTCTTCTCCTGTCAGGCAAGAAAGGAAATTGAGGGTTCAGTGGGCACAGGCTCACCGAAAACTGGGCAGCTGAATATAAGAAAAACATCACCTAGTCTGATGAATCCCGAGTTCTGCAGTGAAATGCAGGTGGAAGGGTCAGACTTTGGAGTCAACATGAATCCATGGGCCCAACCTGCCTTGCATCAAGAGTTCAGACTGCTGATGGTGGTGAAAAGGATTTAGGAATGTTGGTTCTTGGCGCACATTGGGCCCCTTTATACCAATCGAGCAAAGTTTACACGCCACAGCCTGATTATTTTTACTGATCACATGCATCCATTTATAGCCACACTTTTTTAATGACTACTTCCAGCATGATAATGCATCATGTTACAAGGCACTTTTTTTTAAAGTCATTTCAAACTGGTTCCATGAAAATAATGATCACCAGAGCACCTTATGGATGTGTAAGCATGAAGCAGACAAATCTGCATCAATTATGTGATTAATCATGTCAACATAGACCAGAATCTGTGAGCAAAGGTAGTTCCTGCCCAGTATAACCCAGTGTTCTGTTGAAGTGCTGGCATAGGAATATAAATATCAGTGACAGGGTGTTGTGATGTGACCCAATATGAAGCAGAATTATTGTTACCACCCAAGCTGATTTTCAAACAGCATATCCAATGTGTCTTATTCCTCTTTAACCACAATGATTTGCCAGTGAATTTAAATCACAAAAAAGACAGATCATAATTTTATTCATTCATAATTAAGCTATATATCAGTGGTGGGCCGTCAGGGCCAGCAAGGCCTTCTCTGCTGGCTTAAACAGCAGTGTATATTTATGATAAGAGTATTTATCCAATCATATTTCAGCCAGTGGCTGACATCATGTGTCGCCAGAGTGAAAATCTGCCTTAAGGCCTTCAGAATCAATAGTGCAGGCGCCTGTAGCTTAAAATAAGTGGCAATGAAACTGTTACATTAACCAATCAGATTTTGAGTTGGTGTCACTGGGGCCATCTAGCAGGCATACGATTACGTCAGCAATTTCCCATTCTTTGATTGGATAATTGGAGTAGTCAGAGGCATCGAACCGTACATAAACATTGTTTCTATATTCACTGAGTGTCATTTCGGATGCTGCGTCCTCCGGAGATTGCAGTTTGCTGTAATCGTCATCAAGAATGTCTTTTTTGAGAAAAGTAAGTGTAATAAAATTGACTATTCCTTGTGAGGTGTGAAATACTGTAGACTAATTTCTTTTTTACTTTGTTATTTAACGGTTGATTAGTATCTATTGCCGTGGCATCCAGGGGCGATTCTAGGATTTTCATTTAAGGGGGGCTCAGCGGACTGAGGCGATCACGAATTTGTGTACAGTTTATGGGGAATCGCAGAATTTTGATGTCAGTGAAAACTAAACTAATTTAGTAGATTTATTAATAAAGCATGCAGTAATATGCAAAATAGTACACAATATGATATTCAGTGCTTATTTGGGTTACTAGACACTTCCTGTCAGCTCAGCTCAGTCTGGTCATTCTCCTCTGATCTCTCTCATCAACAAAGTGCAGACCCTCTGCTCACAGGATGTTTTTGTTTGTTTTTCGCACCATCTTTCCTATCTGTTACCAACAACCATGACATGGTTATAGTCATCCATTCTGATATTTGATGTGAACATTTATTGACCTGTATCTGTATACATACATACTGTACATACACACTCTGTATTCTCTTAAAACATTAACAGGTTCTGTCGTATATAGATTTATCAAAAGGCTCTATGTGGATCATCCAAATCAGCTGATAAAATGGAAACCACAGAGGATGTGAAACTGAAAAAGTACTTCTTGTACAGGACAATGAAACATCCGGTCAGAACTGCTAAGTGTGTTACTACGCATTATGCAATTTATTATATTCAACAAGAGTCCTTAAACAATGTTTATGTTTTACCTCAAAATCCTCTAACTGTTTCCAGATCTTATGTGAGTGTCTTCTTAAATAACCGTTTAAAGTGCTTTCATGGACATGGAATTGCCAGATCCTGCATTTTCATGAAAACATTTTAAAGAGAGAAAGAGAGAAGATTTACCTTAAGAACTTTAAGATGCTGTGGAATGATAAGCATGAGCACTTTACGGAATTTACAGCAACAAATACCTTTTAGATATTCACACAGACGTAGAGAGCATGAAATGCCTTTAGAAACCGGTCAAACCAGTGCATTTAAACTGATGAACCATATTTTCTTTTTCTTAATACAGACACTGTTGACGTTCATGTCTTGGGAATTAGCTGTCAGTTTCTTTGAAACAATGACAGCCTGTCATTTCCTTTTTATGTCTACACAGGGGTGAAGATCAGAGAGAAAGTTAATACGTGAAATTACCAAGCAGACATGTCATCTTGTGAAGGTTTCTAAAGCTTCAAAAAAAATGTGCAACTTTCCTCAAACCTACTTCAATGTAGAAAAACAAGACTTCCAGAGAGTGATTCTGTTCATAATTTCTGACCCACTCATGACATCCATTTCATTCCTATGTAATTGCAGTTATTTGATATGTACTCATGTCTGCAGATTTCTTTCATAAAATCAAATATTTTATCATTTTATTATTTGTTTTGCAAATATATCTCAAACCAGTGTAGAACAAATTGTGAAACAGATTCATCTCATCAGCTCTTCAGCTCATACTCAGATACTTTGGATACTCAATTTTACATCTATCCTGTTAATAGAAAGTAACCTATAAGTGCAGCAGAAAATGAAGCAAGAATTAAGCAAGAGTCGACGTTGTTGTTTCTTCTTATTCACCTTCCTCGCACTCAATCAAGTCTCACACAAAATTCACTGTTAACAATAATTTAGTTGGATATTAATTAAATGCTGCTGTTTGAATGCTGCCCACTAAAAGGAGCCCATGTTCATTATTTTTCTCAAATCGCATTTCAGTACACATTAGCAGGCATGCAGGAATGCATGTACAGACGTTTGGCTAGCAGCCAGAAATGACCCAAAAATAAATAAAAAATAAATCCTTTGAAAATCATAAGTTATGATTTTTAGAGAGCTGACACTGTGAATTTTGCAGAAATTCTCCACAGAAAAACTTATATTAAAAATTAATATAATATATATAATAATATATAATAATAAAATATATTATTATTATTATTATTATTATTATTATTATTATATAATAATTATATAATAATAAAATATATTAGTATATTAAAAGTCCCATCATCTCTCAGGTTACAAGGAAGGTATGCACATTACCAGATTACAAGATTCTTCTCCGTTCTGGTGGTGGAATAAACTTCCCCTAGATCTTAGAAGAACTCTACAGAGTCACTCTACAAACCTGAAGCACTGAAATTAGCACTTACAATGTGTTGTCTGTGAGCTTGACTGATGGTATTCTTAATCTGTGCTTTAAAGCACTTCTGTAAGTCATTTTGGATAACATCAAATGCCATAAAGGTACAAGAAAAAGAGAAAATTAATCTGAAGCACTTTCACTTTTTATGGTAGAAATAGGATATGAAGTAAGGAACATATAGAATTTCTGCTTATACAGCCACATACTAACCAAAAAACTAATCTATACTCTCTATAAATATGTTCTGCCTTACTTAGGCAGAACCAAGAAGTCTTTTACTGGAATCTAATGAAAATTGAAGCCGAATAATCATTCAGAAATTATAGAGACACGTCAATTTGACAAAAAAAATAAGAAACCAGAACATACAGTAGGGCATTTCAAAACAAATAAATTGCACAGAGATGACGAACCTAGACGTTTGCTTCTCCTTCAGTGTCAAGGTAAGCAGGTCTTTAATTTCCTGCTCAAACAATTAGCAGTTGCTCGGACCCATTCTCTGCATCCTGACTGCCATTTATGCAGACTAATAAATTTACCTTCTCTTACACTTCTTTTGAATTGCTCAGTTTGTTAATGCCATGTATATAGAATGTAGCTGATGGCCAACTGTTTACTCTACACTGTATACACAACAGTCATCACGTCCACCAGAGACTCAGTAGCATGGTCTCAATCAGCTGACAGATGTTTAGGGTAAGTATGCTATTGTTAGCATCACTGTACCATGTTAAGAGTGGAAAATCTGCTGCAATAACCATATGAGGATCATGTAGAAGGATTTTCAGTCTGAACCCAGGTCATGCCACATTTCCTTACCAACGTGTAGTGATGGGCTGAGTATATGACAAGTGAGGTGGAAAGGAGAGGAGTGGGTATGCCTGATCAAACACAGCATGACTTTTCGAGTGGCATACTTATGGGGCTATAGTAGGACACTGTTATTAGTGTTGACAGGACACATATAACAATACTGATTACTGCCAGGGACTGCTTTCAAAGAGAAATTGACCAACACCTCTCAAATTTTAAATATATGTTGTCCTACTACTAGGGAAAAGAGGGGGCATGAGAACAGCCCACTTTTTTATGACAGTTTAAATCTATAGTTGCTACATTGTTTTGAGAGGATTTATGCCATGGTGTTCCCTTCATACTAAATCTAAATCTAGCCTGAGTCCAGGTTATGTCAGCAATGCTACCAGAGTGTGTGCTGTAATCTGTACTCTTCACACTAGACCTCTGACATTATGCACTCTCAGCAGGATATTCTTGAGATAGTGATGAAGTTTTGGCACAAACTTGCGAGAAGGGGAGCCGCCATTTAAAATGGGACCGGTTTGACATGTTTCCATGCAGACACATGTACTGGCACACTTTTGCCCTTGAGTGATTGTGTTATTTATAATGGGCCGATTAAATACTTGTGGGTTCTATCTCATGCGCACACATACATAAACTTCTCTACCCAGGCCAGAGCACATTCCTTACAACTGCATGGTTTGAAAAAAAAAAACAATAGAGGAAACACAGGGAAGCAAAAAAAAGCAACTAGATTTCAATGTCCTGGTTTTTCTGTCCTATTAGAACTGATATTTACATAGAATCACAGATAAATGCTTGTTTTCACTACTGTTAAAGGCCAGATAAAGCACTCTCATCAAAAACACACATTTTATATAGCCAAAAATAAATCACAATTAAATGTCACTGAAACAATGTGGGTCTATTTTCCTTTGAGCAGATTCTTATGGAGTGATGCAGATACATACGTACACAGCAAACCTATTACTAGTGTTAGCCCTAGACATTTCTATATGGAAGATAGATAGATAGATAGATAGATAGATAGATAGATAGATAGATAGATAGATAGATAGATAGATAGATAGATAGATAGATAGATAGATAGATAGATAGATAGATAGATAGATAGATAGATAACCTTTACATTGTAATTATTGGCTTGGTGAAATTCAAGGAAAAGTAGAGATGTGCATCCTGGGATGTTGATGCATATAAGGGTGCTGGATATGACACATTAACTGCACTTATTTATCCTGGTTACCATGGTTAAAAGTACAAATTTGTTTACAAGACCTAATTAAAAATATTATACAAATAAAAATGATTGAACAGTATGTCTGTCTTGTAAATGTTTGAAAGTGCGTCAGTGGAGTGGGTGAGATTGATTGAGGATTATTTGTTTTAAATCTCTGATGATGTAGGTTTATGTGCTGCTATTCAAAATACAACTTTCTGTACATATCAGCACTGATGCTTTTCTTCAGAACCATAAATAATCCTATGGAACCATTCAGGAAGTAAAACAACCTTTAATGTTGAATGTTTCCAGAGTCCCACAAAAAAACACATTTTTCTGAGAAAATTAGATTAATTCAAACAGCCTATAGGATGTCTGGTAATAGTTGGAATGTGGTCCAACTCTGTACAGAAATCATAGCTAAGTAATTAAATTATTCTATTCATTTACTCTGCCTCAGTTCAGCAAGAGTTCATGTGCTAAATATATTGTAACAAGACAAAGTCTATCTTTTTTTTGGCCTGATAAACTGCCAGGAAGGCAGCTGTCCAGCAGACAACTGGAGCACCGGTGATGTGGTAATGTGTTCTGAGTGGCTCTAAATATTGCCTTTCCACACCCTGAGGCAAGCCTTTACACTTATGAGGAAAGCCTGACCTAGTTGGCTACAGGCAACAGTAAAGTCTTATCACTTGACACTAGAGAGGTTCTTTTCCTTGAAGACCAGGGTCTCCGGGTTTAAAGGCCAACCTTAGTGTTCTTTAGACATGACCTGAACCAATAAGAAGCAGCAAAGCAGCTGTTCAAGTATGCCCAGAGGAAACAGGACTTCAAGTGAGTATTTTGGCTTTCTACAACTTTCTGACATTTAACATCTGGTGTATCCTATTAGTGGTTTCAGTAGGAAGCCATTGATTCACACCTCTCCACCTACAGAAACAAGAGTTTATTCTGAAATAAAAAAATAAAAAAAATCTCACGGTTGATGTTGCCCTGACACGGGAGCTGAAAATACAAAGCTTGCAGAACACCATGGTATCAATATCCAGGTCCTGAGTATCCCCCAAACTAAATATTTTAATCTTTTCCTATCTTCCTTCATCACCTAATTACTGTCACCTAACATCCAACTCATCACCTAATTACTAAGATCTTCATAAGGCTATAATAGGAAACTTAGAGCCAGGAAAAATAAGTCCTGCAATGCTACTGCTGGAACAGAATTGAGAAACACTGTAGTATGTTGAGTATGCACTGCTCTTTTGCCTACTAAAGGCTTAAGTTGGGCTGCACTGTTTCTTAACTGCACGTAGAAGCAGCATGTAATGGGGAAACATCAGAAACGAGACAGCTCTGGACTGGTTCTACATTACAGGTAGTCTTGGCAGGCATGTATATGTATTGTCAAAAGACTATCGAGGCACCTACACCCTGTAATTTATGCTAAAACGCAAACAGTTGCAAACATTTGTTTGTCTGAAATCTTAGAGACAACAACAGACATAACTAAAAAAAAAATCATCACTGGTACAAAATGAGCTGAGATAAAATAAGCTCCTTGACAATATAACCATATTGTTAAGAAATATATAATGCAACTCACAATGTGAACTCTTCTAGCTCAGTGTGACATCAATTACACTTTCAGTGAGCAATATAAAGCTCATAATTTAGCTCCAGGTTCTAACCTGTCTAAGAAGACTGTAAGTGAAAGATTAGCTAGAAATAAGAGGGTGAGACTGAAAGAGAGAGAAACTGAATTGCATACATCAGTTTTTAACCGGCAACGTCAGCGATGTTAAATACAAAGCCAAAACCAAGGCATACCAACCTGGCTTTTTAAATCATTTCATTTTAAATCGTATGAATTATCATACCTGTTAGCTTACATCCATCAGAAAGTTTACATTCTTAGATATACATGCTGATCAGTGTGTTTATTTGTAATGAAGAATGACAGGCTTGAGATTACCAGACTTTTAGCATGAGTTGGAAAAAATTATTTCTAAGCAAAAGAATTCTACTTACATGAACATAAAATATAAATGAATAGTTTTACAATACTACAGCAGCTCTGCTTCCTCCATTAGTTTCACACTGTTTATATTAACCACTTATTATTGTATTAAACTAGGTTTGACAAAAAAAGAGACTATACAAAAGACTAAACAAATACACCATTCTACAAAGCAAAAGTAGTGACAGTTCTTATCCAAATCTTTACTGTAACAAACCCATCTACAAAATGACATTTTCTCCAAACAAGCTGAATCATGACAAACTCATTTACCTACTGCAAAATAGAGCCTCACCAACAGAGACTTTAGAGGATATAGTGCTTCTGATGAAACAAAAGGCCACATTCAAAATAAGCTTTATTATCATTTAATGAATGTATTTGGGAAGTGATGACACAGAGGCTATCAATGTCACCCAGCAGGACAAATGCTTGTTGTTCAAACCCGACGTCCTGAGGGGTGATTCAGGGCCCGGAGGCTTAATCTCTGTCTTCCGTATGTCCACTAGTTCATAAGTTCCTTCCCTTCATCTCCGGCTATTAACTTTATGTCCCATAAAGGGAGATGATGCTGTCTGAAGTTATACAGCAGATCATTTGTTCATTTTTTGAGCGCAGAACAAGACTCCTGATACATACAAGTTTTGAATAACCGATTCATCTGCTTACATTTTCTACAAACGCAGATTATGTGTGACGGACTCACATTAAAACATCATAAATGTGAAAATTATGGAATCATTAAAAAAAACAAAAAACAATGAGCAGATATTATATCATGCTACTATAATCGCTATTTACTTTGAATTACTCACAGAAGAAAAAAATCTTAATTTGTTTGGATATTGCTGCATCATCTTACATTGCACAAAGCAAGTGATGAGTCACTGTGACACAGCCTATCATTCTGACTGACAGTCAGGAGTCTCAGGTCTCCTGCTGGAGTAGCAGATAAAGCGACAGGTAATTTCTCACTTCACTGGATCCTGTCAGATTTATGTTTGCATGACATACACATTCACTGATTGCCAGATGAGCTCTGCGATGCAGCGCTGATTTTCATCATGCTCAAACTGGAATAAAGTTGAATTTTGCAAGATCAGTGCTTGCATAAGCAGCAAGTGAATAAACCAGCTCTGTGCTCCCAATAACCACTTCTACTAAATCATCTGTAATTATGCATAAACTATTAGAAAAAAGAGTGCATTTTGATACTTTTAAAGGGGTTCTGCTTGGTGACCCTCAGTGGTAGCCTTCCAAATACAATCTGTAAGATTTCTGAAAAACACTTGAAGAAACTGAAGAACGTACTTAAGGCCACAGAGTTTTCAAAGACTGGACCATAAAAGAAACTGAGTTAGTGTTGTTGAATCTGTACCAGATTTTTCTCTGTGTCACTGGAATTTGATTGGTGGTTGACAAATAATGACAATGATATCACTGTTTTGTCTTGGCCATACGCAAGTGAAAATTGAGTCAAAATGGGCTAAAAACCAAGAGGACACTAAGATCCGGATGCAATGGTCTAAATAATTATCTGAGAGAAACTGGTTAAAATTGAGTGAGTCAGTGATGTCAGTAAAATGACTATTTGATGATGCTTTATGTTGAACTTGAGTATTCAACATATATTCTACTAAATTCTAAAAAGAAAAATATTGACTAAACATTTTCATTTAGAAGAAGAGCACATTCATTCAGTTATCTGGAGTGTCATGAGTAACCGCTAGTCTCAAATTTGAGTAACCTTTCATGCTGGCCACATTGCCACGGGAAAAACAAAATCACCTACTGGACGTTTTTGGTCTGAAGTTTTTCTCTTACTTTTGGCAAAACGAGTGGGAGCGAGACATGATGTCCGTAAGTACTAGACACTGTACACTTCTCGGCTGTGGCAGTGTTGGTGTATGTGTGTGGAAGAGAAAGAGAGCAAGGGTATGTAGAATCCACCCCACAAGATGACCACAGTTGCTCTGTTCCTCTGTACTTTGGGCTGAGCCGGACTGCGGAGTGCTATTTTTAAACATGGTAATATCCAATTTCCACTGGCACACAGGCATAGACCTGCATACATGGCTGCTATTTGCAAATGGTGTTTAAGGAAATGTTCATGTGTCATCAGAAGATATTTCTAGAGACTATTTATAACTTGACTGTAAATTAGCATGTTCCATCACTGTAGTATTTCTTGTTATTATCAGAAAATCATTTAGGTCAAGCTGATTTTCCAGTGTGATTTAGAAAAATATCTGGTCCTAGATATTAGCTGATCATTTTTGTTTTCTTCCTTTTATGCCATTATTATCACTGCAAAGGGGTCAAAGATGTAAAGAGGTCAACTGAGGTCAAGGTTGTATCCTTGTAGCCAATAAACTCCAAGTTTGAGATGTAGATATGGTGCAATGCCACTTTACTGATACCAATACTGAAACCTTTTCAACCTGACCAATATAGTTTTCTTTAAAATCTACTTGGCTTTATATATTTATTTTTTAACCAAAGGACTTTACATTAAACTCTTTCGCACACAAAAAAACACCTACACTGCAAATATAACAAAGTATAAATATAAAGTCAAGTTTATTTATTTATTTATTTATTTATTTATTTTACAATATCTAATTGTAATCTTTGCCATTTATTGCAGTTATATCTAATATGTTTTTTCCAATATCAAGTAAACCTACTTTTTGCTGCTGTGAGTGGATTCTGGTAATCAAGTTGCATCTCTAATGATCTCAAGTGGTTAAGGCTCTGGGTCATTGCCCAGAAGATTGGGGTTCAAGCCCCAGCACCGTCAAGCTGACACATTTGGGCCCTTGAGCATAGGCCCTTGAGCATGGCCCCCAATGTCCCCCTGCTCCAGGGGTGCTGCATCATAGCTGACCCTGTGCTTTGACCCCAACCCCCAAGGATGGGATATGTGAAGAAAGAATTTCACTGTGCAGCAATGTATATGTGATAAATAAAGGCTACTTAATCAAACATCTCTTGTAGAAATTAACACGTTTTTAATGTATCTTGATAAATGACTGCTATGTAATGAGCAGAACAGATTTCTTCCTTTTCCTTTCTAACCCTGATTCTCACCATAAAAATCTCTCATCAAAAACTGTAAAAAGGCAAAAACACTTGTGCATACAGTAGATTTGCTTTGCACTCTGTTAACCCACATTCACCTCCAGCTGCACGTTTTGGCTCATCTTTTGTCTGTGTTTTTCTCTGGCTGCTCTGTTTAGAAGTGAAAAGGGTGAAAACGGCTCCATTCATTTTTCCAGAAGCCTTTGAACACTCCAAGAGAAAGCGCTAAATATTTACACGAGACACCAGTGTTTGTTTAAAGTATGAGGGACACAGTGGTGAGAGAGCGGCAGACAGAGAGAAAGAGAGAAAAATAAAGAGCAAGGGCGTAAGTTTAGACAAAACACCTTCAGCAATGTGATGACTGCCAGACCACACGCTTTCTTATGAGCATTTCAGTCTCTTCACCTCCTTTTCGGGGCATAGGAATACAGAGTATAACATTCACAATACAATGGATAGTGACTGAAAACTTACTTGGAAAAAAAGCTGCATTGCCTCATATTAACATTTCTGTACACTGTAAATATCAGCTCCAAATATCAGTTCTGCGGCTGTATATAAACCAGTGAATGACTTGACAAATGTCAAGCAAAATACTCGAGTGAAAGATCCTAACAGCTAAACAGGATTTTATAACAGAATGCTGAACCCAGCTTAGAAAGATGTTTGTGTGTGTGTGTGTGTGTGTGTGTGTGTGTGTGTGTGTGTGTGGTTCCAACTCGCTCTGTTTCCCTAAAACTCTACAAGTCAAGATCACATGATGACCATTTAACAGTGATGTCCATATTGAACAATATCAAGTATGCTGCTTTTACAAATTACCAAATATACAAATAAGACCCAACCAATCAGGTGAAATGTCATGAAAACTTTCTTAAAATCCATGAGCATAAAAGCACTATAAACACCTTCAACAATGAAACAAAGTGTTTCTAATATTGACAGAGATTCTCATAAAATTCTCTCGTTAGCTGTTAATTCTGGTTATATGTGTTGGTCATTTGGTCAGTGTAACAGCATGTCATAAAGTGCTCTTAAACAAATGTAAGGCCAGAGTAATAATTAGAATAGACAGTTTAAAAAAAGCATACAGGCTTTTTAAAATGGGTGTTCATCACTTTCTAGACAAACCACATAAAGTTTATCAATAAAAATATATGTGTATTTGAGAGTCGAATAACCATGGATGTAAGAATGAAATATTTTAGTTCTATAGCTGAACTTGGAGGTAAGTGCTATCCACCCACTTCTACATACACAAGGTCACAGATGCTCATGATTGGTTCATGTCACTGTGATTGATAGAGGACAGAAAGAAAGCCACCCCTTCATATATCAACACCCCTTCGATATCAACACAACTGACAGACAGACAGACAGACAGACAGACAGACAGACAGACGGACAGAGAAAGCATGTGAGTAAGGGAGTGCAAGTGTGAAATACAAGTGCAATATTCTAAAGAACAGCTGAGTCACTGGGCAAGTCATGTGACTTGTGTCCACAACACTGGTAACAATTCATATACAGGGACTTGTAATGTGGGCACTCCAAATAATCTAAAGTCTACATAATCTATAATTTTATAAACTTCAATCTAAAAAATAAATAACATAAGCTGATAAGCTAATACATTTTAAAAACAAAGAAAGAGAGAGAGAGAGAGAGAGAGAGAGAGAGAGCTGCTTACAAAGAACTGACCCAAGCCAAGGATTCCATGTCAAGGGTCTTCACAGGAAGTTGTGCCACCAAGCTTGGGCTAAAAATAAAACAGACCACCACCAATCTGTCAACAAAAAATCATGTACATTTTGAACACATGCTGAAGGCAACATTGGTATCGGGACTTGACTCTTTCGAAACAGCTTTCGCTGAGTGAAAAAAAATTCGTAAACTCGATTCTGTTGGCTTTTGACTGACACGAAAAAGTTTTAAATGGCTACCAGACGTATGCACAACTTAGCCAGCATTCGTTTGGTTTGTTCATATGCCAAAAAATGCTTCATATGCTGATGCAAATTTCTTACAAAATTTCAATTCTTAAGGTAAAAATTCATAAGGCAGAGCACAGTATTCCAAGGTTCCATTGCAATTGTTAGCCAATCATGGTGAAATAAACAGACTAGTAAAAAAATATACTTTAGAGTGGTAAAACCCTGGGGTATCGCACCACAAAGGCCTTTATTAATTCAGAACAACAGCATGGTCCTTCATGTGTTACTCTTTACAAACTGAGATGTCATAAAAACATTCAGTAAGTATTCAATATGATTTTTGCACCATTCAGAACCATAGCTCTGTACTGTTCTCCTGCATCTCCAGAGGAAGAAACACAACGCTGTTAAACTAAACGCTAAATTAAACCGATTCACTGGAGTAATTATCCACTGTTCCAGCAGTGAATGTGTGTTTTTGTGCGCTCTTTTATTATCTGGTACTTCAGCTAACATCAGTTATAGAAGAAACCACCACAGAAAAAGCTGATATAACGGATGTGTTGTTCCCTCAGTGATTCAGCATTAACTGAAGACTGCTATATTCCTGCTTGTTGTCTGATAGAAACCGACAAAAGCGATAAAAACAAGGCATACAAAAGAGGACATAAAACATGCGCACACACACACACACACACACACACACAGAGTATGTGCAATGGTAATGATAATGATGATGATGAAATTTTATTTGTTAGGTACTTTTAACAATGGACATTGTCTTAAAACAGCATTACATGAATTTAAAAATTCAGAAAAAAATTTTGAGAGGAACCAGACTCAAAGGGAAACCCATCCTCACCTGGGTGACACTAGAGAGTGTGATTATAAATGTGCTTAC
Source organism: Hemibagrus wyckioides (assembly GCF_019097595.1). Classification (NCBI taxonomy): domain Eukaryota; kingdom Metazoa; phylum Chordata; class Actinopteri; order Siluriformes; family Bagridae; genus Hemibagrus; species Hemibagrus wyckioides. Next base: position 9,269,758 of record NC_080732.1, on the reverse strand, counting down.
TACAGTTGTATATAGTCAAGTGGAATTGTTTAACCAGAAGCTTTTGGGAAACTTATAAGTATGAGCATCATTTTGTGAATTCATTATAGATTTAGCATAAACTTCTTGCTGAAGTCCTCGAATGTTCAATGATGGGGATCCAAGCGCAAAACCACCAGCACCTACCATGGCAACAGTTCAAAGCCACTGCCATGATCTCCAAATGGTACTATCCACAGTAGTCCCAGGTATATCCATGCTGTCTATGTGGGTCCATCCTCAGCATAAGCGAGCAGCTCTAGGTGACGAGATGCAAACCAAAAGTCTGGAACACTGAGAGCTCAGGAGTTGCATGTGAAGCTTGAGAAAGAGAAAGAGAGAGAGACAGAATATAAGTTATGCTTGTGATCATGTAATGGTTAAGGGCAATGTACATTGTGTGCAAAGTGCAAGCAGGGACCTTGTCAAGAGTAGCTATGACAGCATAAAAAGGGAAGAAAAAATATTTATAAAAGTCTTGATTAAACAAATGTGTTTTCAGCTTATACTTAAACATCGATACTGTGTCCTGAACACTTATTGGAAGACTGTTCCATAACTGTTGGGCTTTGTAGGAAAATGCTCTGCCCCTGCTCTAGCCTTTACTACTTGAGGTACCAAAAAACAGCCTTTTGATCAAAGTAGGTGAAGAGGATCACAAAAAAAAAAAGTCACTCGGGTACTGCGAAACAAATACTTTATAGGACAGTAGCAGTATATTATAATCAATATAAAATTGACTGAATCTATGATGGACACAGCTGCTGTTCTTACAGGATCTTCTTAATTATCAAAATAAATATGAAGTGTCCCTCAAGTAATACTTTATTGACAGAAACAGCTATGTTTGAAATGAAAGAATATGGCCTTGGGGTCTGTAAATACAAATTAGTGGAATCGACTTAGTAAACTTATTTTTGTGGCTGCATATGTTATGTTCGTATAAGAACATCAAATGAATTTATGTCTAGGTTTTTGTGTGGAGCCTGGTTTATCACCAAAAATAAGTATATCCAGATGGACTAGCTTCATTTAACACTACATACGCATTTGGTTTAATCCAGGTTTCTGTACATTAAACTGATGATCAGTAACAGTTTCATTAACAATAATATGAAACTATTCATATAAAATTACATTAAATTAAATTAAATTACATTAATTTAAATTAATATAAATTTATTTAATTTAAATCTAATTAACTATTTAGTTAATTAGAGCACAATGACGCAATCAAAACTTTTTTATTCTTATCACTACATAGAAGATAAGTAAAGATAAATAAATGTTATCTTATATCTCTTCCGGTCTATAGCTCCTTCACCACACCTTTCTTTCTGTCAGGAGAAAGACACACCGCACATTTCGCCTCATTACTCAGCTTTCTTCACAGTTCTTTTCACCCTGAGAAGATCTGAATGTCCCATTTGCCATCATCACCCCTCCTCCCTGGCTGCTGTGACCCTGTCAGACCCCTACTGACTAACCTTTAACCTCTGCCTCTTTATATTTATTTTTGTGGATAATGAGCAGTAAGCAAAAGGAAATATTTAAGTATCAAAAAAACCTTGGGATGTGACAGAAGTTTAGACAGAACTTGGAGGTGATCATGGTTGTGATATCTCTACTCCAAATATTGTGGGATTTTAAGCTAAAAATGTATCCAGTAAAACGGAGTAAAATCATCCAGTATCCAGTAATCCAGTATCCAGTAAAATCATGTCCGACAGTTCCAGTAAAATGAATATCTTACAGCTTCAGGTCAATCTTTAACTGTTTGTGTGGTGTTTCTCTAGTTTCTTCCTACCTCCTAAAACTCTCCCAGTATGTGGACTGGCTATACTAAATTGCCCCCGGAATGAATAAATGAATGAATGTTGCATGTTTATACATATGTTTATTTTTGTGCATCTGTGAATTTCCCTACATCCAGTGGTGCTTTCTCAGGTTGTTAGGAAGGGTCAGAGCAAAGGGAGAGCCATGATACAGAAGCCCTAGAGCAGGTAGGTTAAGGACCTTGCTTGGGGCCCCAACAGTGGCAGTGGACATGCTGTGGCTTCAACCCCTGAACTTAACCTTTGAACCCCCACTGCCCCCAAGTTTTTATCAAACCCCAGTCTTCCACATCACTATACTAATATAGATGATTACAATGTCCTATATGCTTCCACTGTTTTAAATAGAGACATTTTGTACTGTAGTCTGATTTCAACCAGACATGGGTATGACTAACCATATGGGTATGCCTAAACATGAATATGAACATTTTTTAAAAATCCTACCACTATGTCTCAACAAGCAAATGAAAATAAGTTCATAAACTATGAACTATTTTTTTGTGTGTGTGTCACTTCAAGTTTCAGTCCTCTGAATCTTTCTTGCAAAAAAGTAAAACTTAAAAAATGAATATTCAATTTTTTTTTTTTAATTCAATTTACTTGTACACTGGACATTGTCTAAAAGCAGCTTTACAAAAGTAGAGAAACAGAGAAAGGGGAAAAAAATCTGAAATTAAATTACTAAACTGTTTTATCCCTATTTTATCCCTAATGAGCACGAGCCTGCGGTAACGTTGGCAAGCAAAAAGTCCCTGTGATGATATGAGGAAGAAACCTTGAGAGGAACCAGGCTCAGAAGGGAACCTCATCCTCATTCACTGGACATTTAATAATGTACATGTAAATAAATAAATAAATAAATATGAATAGTGTGCCTGCTATTCATATTTGTAGCAATTTAAGATATATTACTTGTTCATTTCAAATTTTAGATTCATATTTGTATTCTACTGGATGGTAGAGGCACAGATATTAGGCTCATTTTCTGATTTTAACTAAAAAATAGTCACGGATTAACACAGACCTCTCATCTTGCATGCATATATATATATATATCTTTATATATCTTATATCTTTATATATATATATATCTTTATATATATATATAAAGATATATATATCTATCTATAAAGATAGATATAGAGACCTGTTTTTTTCTTACAGGTGCATGTATATTGGTGAGATGAACAGTTTTGTTTCATTTTTTTGTGAACTGCTGACAATATTTCTCCTAAATTGAAAATATAACTATTATTCAGAGTGTATATATACAACACATCAAAATAACCCAAGATCATGCAGAGCTTTAATAACTCAAATAAAACAAAATGCAAATAATTTGTAAACAAATTGTGTTCATGCGTTGGCTAAATAACATTAAGAAGTCAGTATTTGGTGGAATAACCCTGATTTGCATGCGTTTTGGCTCCATGCTCTCCACCAGTCTTTCACATTGCTGTTGGGTAACTTTATACCACTCTTTTTGCAGAAAAGCAAACAGCTCAGCTTTGCTTGATGGTTTGTGACCATCCATCTTCCTCTTGATGACATTCCAGAGGTTTTCAAAAGGGTTCAAATCTGGAGATTGCGGGGTGGTCTCTTATTTTTTTCCAGAGCTGTATATATAAAACCATGTGACAAACAGAACACCACATTTCTATCCAGTACATAAGCAAGGCTATAATCAGTCTACTTTACTCTATTCACTGTCCATGTGTGTAAAAAATCTTAGCAGATGATGCAACAATAATAGGTGTAATACACTAGCTGTCAGTTATATCTGCCTCTGAGAATTCTCTCTCTCTCTCTCTCTCTCTCTCTCTTTGTGTGTCTGTCTCTCTGTCTCTGCTCTTTTTAATTTATAACTTCAAATCAACAACAACAACAATAATAATAACGGGGGTGTTGTTGTATGATCTAATCACCTCTGGCCATCAATAACCATAACAGACATCCATGATCTTTACAAATCCAGACTGCTACTGCAATAGTTTCCATGATTGCTGTAGTCTTCTCATACTCATGATGCATCAGAAACTTAAATAAAAACATGTACATGTATTCATACCAAGAAAGCAGGCACCTGAAGTTTTTTTTTCCCTTGAACTTTATCATTATTACTCTCCTTTTCACATTTCATGAGTAACAGTCATTTCTATAGTCCACCTAATTATATACAGTGGTTTATGTGGCAACTTTTCTATTTCCTCTGAGCAGTACCAAAAGTGAAAAGGCAAACTGAATGTAAAAGATGCACTGGGGAATAAAAGTAAAATGAGAGAGAGAGAGAGAGAGAGAGACAGAGAGAGAGAGAGAGAGAGAGAGAGAGATGATGGAGATGGTGATGATGATGATGATGATGATGAAGAACATAAGCTCACTATCTCTCCCCATATAGGAATCTTTAGTGTATTAAGACAATTAAATGTAATTAATTTGTCTAAGACAGTAGACATGCTGGACACAGCAAAGGTTGTGTTTAGTTATATGCCGTAATCAAGCAAGAGATTCTAGTTAATCATGTGTGGGAAGAAACTCCACTTATAAAATTGAAAAGTAAAAGACCTTTGCATAAAAGAAAGATGTAATAACACACACGCCTCAAAGAGGGGAAGTTTCTGAAACTGTGGTGCATATCTTAACAGAATGATAACAACAGGCTGAAACTCAGATGCTGGCATTAGGATCAGATGTGGTGCTTCCCCGTAGCCACAATTTCCGGTAATAACTTACACATAGAGTCTCTACCTCGCTGTCCTAATAGCGTAGTGTTATAGTAATATTATTTTGCCTTATGAATGATCACAGCGAGACAATCCTGTCTACACCTGAACCAGACACGCAAATGTTGATATATGAATAAGAAACTGGGAAGTAACCACAGTGTACTTGAGTAATGCCTGTAGATTAAATATAAAAAATGCAGAGTAGTGGACAAGTTGTTTGCTGATTAAGGAACTTTTTTTAATACATCCTGTTTCCCAGGACACTTTGTTCTTGCACCATTTGATTTCAACAAACCTTAACTTCAGCAACCTAAAGCAAATTTGTTTTGAAAATAAATAAATTAATTTATTAATATTTTTGTTAATTAATTAATTTATTAACTAGCAAAATAATAATAATAATAATAATAATAATAATAATAATAATATTTGATTGATTGATTGTGTCAAATCAGGAGAAGTGATGTGAATGTGTAAAAACATGCTTCTTTTGACCATTTCTTCTAATACACTAACATAATAAACCAGCACTCTAGTCTGGACAGCAAGCAGGAACTGGAAGTGGGAGCACTTGACCTTATCCTTCTGAAAAAAAAAATAATAAAGCAATGTGCACACACACACACACACACACACACTGCTGCATTCATATAGTCTTTCCTCATTGATTTAAAGAAATCATGGTTGCTGTGATGATTTCTGATTTTCATATACGCTCGTGGAGAATACAGATTTCAAACACCTACAGAGAGAAGTGTGTCTTCAGAGAGCACAACTAGCATTAAATAACAGCATTAAAACCCTGGGCTTCAGCAACACCCCTCTCAGAGTCACTTTAGGGAAAGCCTGTCCAGAGAGCTAATGATTCATTAATGGTGTTTCATTTTGTTTTGCTCTACACTGTGAATGGATCACACAAACACAGAGTCATTAAGTTTCAAGTATTGTGATTTTTATAATGCTGAATGATTTAGAATGGAAACCAAAGACACTTATTCAGGCAATGCTTATTTTATTCTAATGATATTATGTTAAATTTGAATTTTGAATTTTGCATCTTTACACCTCCAGCCTACACTTAAACCCAACATTAACCTTAACCTCAGTAACCAAAAGGAAATTTTTTGGCTCTTTTATTTTTTTTGTGGTCAAAAGTGTCAGATATTCCTATCTTTGTGAGGACACACACACACACACACACACAGTCCCACTGTAGAGGATCTAGTGTTGGCTTTGTCACATGTTCCACGCTCCCACTAACTCAGTAGATCCAGTCAGAAAATGGAAAAAAAAGTGTGAAATGAACAATAAAGAGATGTGAGCTGCAGTGTAGAAGTGGGATGAGGAAGAGGGAGAAAGCCTTTCATTTCACTTGGCTTGTGAAGGACAGCTCAAACATTAAGAAGTTAAATAAATCAAGCATGTGATTTCAAAGACACATTGCATAGCTAGAGCAAGTATGCCGGAATGAATACAGGGCATAATTATCTGCAAAGTGTAAAAGGCACTGTCTTCAAGACGACTAAACAATTCTGTGAAACAGCAAGTTTATGCATGCACTTTAAAGGTGAGAGACTCATTTTATGATCCCATCAACGCCCCAACAAAATTTCCCACAATTACTACTCTGTTTTAAAAAACTGCTTTCTCTGTTAAACTACCACACACACACCCTACTCAGGTGGAAACCAAGGCTGCTTTCATGCTCAGAGTCACTGAGAATGAGGTCACAACACACAGTCTGTCAATCATCACAATTAACTCTCAGGAAAAATCAAGTTAGAGACAGACAGAAAGAGACAGACAGACCAAAAGGCCAAAGCAGTTAGTCAGACAGGTATATAAACTATACTGGTCTTTAGCTACTGCAGGCAAATCACTTAGAACGTAATATAAAGATCTGGTAAATGACCAATTCGCATAATCTTGTTTTCACAAACTCTAATGCACCACTTACTCACTTATGCAACATTCTATAACAACTATGTCATTATTTCTATTCTGCACTAAGGCATAATAATAAATCAGAACTGAAATCTTAGGCATGTAAGCTATTTAAACGTTCAGCACTCAGTGGAATTAAATAGTGCATAGTGATGTGATGCACACATCCACTGACTTTTAAAACAATATTATTTCAAGGCATGCTTAATATGAATCTCTGGACATGTGCAGTACACTTCAGGTCCGACTCTTATGACCATCCTCAATCCAGACCTCTGTCTCTCTCTCAAGTGCAGGGTCATAATAAGAGAGTAGTACAGCTAGATATTTAGCTAATATTTTTTATAACAATTTAATGCTTACAATTTCAGTGTTGGGGCTCATGGTGGCTTGGTGGATAGCATGTTTGCCTCATATTTCCAGGGTTGGGGGTTTGATTCTTGGCTCTGCTGTGGGTGGTAGAGAGTTTGCATGTTCTCGCTGTGTCTCATGGGTTTTCTCTGGGTACTCTGCCATCCTAGGCTGACTGGCATCAGTGTGTGATTGTGTCCTGAGACCCAGTCTGTCCAGGGTGAACCCTGCCTTGTGCTCCAAGACTCCTCGGATAGGCTCCAGTTTCCCTGTGATGTACAGTGTAGTGAATAGATGGATGGAATTTTCAGTGTTTATTTATAAGTCACATAAACTCCGGGCAAGTGAGCTTTTGAACAGTTTGTGGTTGTACAAGTCCATATTAACCCTAATCTAATTGTGGCTCTGAGTCAACGCGCCGGAATTTGGGTAACTTCTAATGATGCTAATGAAACGATCACCATGAAACTGAGGTTATTAAAAGGTCAGAGTAAATTAGTTTGATCAAAATCATTCTGCCGCAGTCTTGAGTCAGACTTTTATGAATGTAAACTAAAAAAAAGGTTATTACTAATCTTTTAGGAGAGATTTTATTAACTAACTTGACAAACCCTGAGGAAAATATCAGTCAAAATTTGACTGAAAAAACTATTCAATTACGCGAAAAAGCATATGTTGCATATACTGTAGCTAATCTGGCAAGGGCTTCACAAAAGGGGTCATTTTTTATTTTAATGTAATTAAACCTCAGTGTCAATGTCATAGAAAGGTCTAACAATGACAAGCAGTAAAAGGCTGTGTGGAGGCATGTGGCCACAAAATGGGCAAGTGGACACTTAAACTGTAGTAACTGTACCATTAGACACTGGAGGTGAGGCAGGAATACAACCAGTCAGGACACTAATAATTGCAAGGCATGTCTCTCTTACACACACACACTGACACACACTACCCATCCATTCATTTTCTGTACCAAGTGTCCAACACAGGGTCTATAGGGAGCTATGAGAGGACTCAGGACACAAGGTGGGGGACACCCTGGACAACCAACACTCATACACACTACAGACAATTTAGAGATGCTAACACGTCTTTAAACTGGGGAGAAAACTGGAGTGCTCAAAGGAAATCCCTGAATGCACATGGAAAACATGCAAACATGGAGGCAGGAATCAAACCCCGTGTCCATCCATGCAACACACACATACAGTAATTCACAAATATGTGGTCATTTCAATTGAATTAAACATCTGCTGTATTTAATCTATTTTACTGGCATTTCACATAAAACAATTCTGCCCCATTTTAATAACTATGTGACGGATCTTCTTAGAGATTTCTTGCCCCAGTGACAGAAGTAGGCCATTTGTACAACAAGGAAATGAATCACTACCACGATTGCTGGTGTGTGTGAATATGTGAGTGAGTGTGCACGGTGCATGTGATTCCCTAGTATGTGGCATGCTGGCAAGTAAACAAACACACTGTTTGTAGTAGCTATGATTCATGTGGGTCACGTTAACAGAAGCTGAAAATGGACCAGTGAGGGCTTTTGCCTTCTTCAGCTGCTGACATTCTCCCTGTCTGTCCTCTGGTCATGACTAAACACCATACTGAATGGACACAATTGTGTTTCTAAAGGTCACGTACCAATAATCATTTCTATAATAATACTGTAATATTCAACACGTGCTACTGTTACTGTGATGACTTCAAAATATTATTATTATCCCTGCATTCCATTCAGAATATTAAGGCAGTGGTGCTTAAAGTGTGGCAAGAGGGTCATTTTTTTTTAAATTATTAACAATCAGCCACTACCTAAGTTATTATTTGGGTTGTAGCCATTGTTTAGTAAATATTGTTATATAACCTTAACTGACTGGTCACTTGAATTTACATGGATTTAATCCAAACACCACCAATTTCCTCAAAACCAGGAAACATAAATAAATATTCTATATAATGTTTCAAAACTACCGATTAACATCACATAACAGGTTTGGGGTCCATACATCTGTAAATATGTCTGATAAGTAAACATCATTGCACAAATTTCTCTAATACGCCTAATATTTTGATTAATATGATCATTGCCTCTGGCTTGTTCATTATGGGTCTTAAGCTACATTTAAATTGAATTGTTTCTTTTCAAGCAACTGCTAATTCCATCATCTTTTTTCATAAGGAGAATTTCATTTAAATCTGAAGGACAGAAAGAAAGCTGTGTATATAATTACTCAGACTGAAAAATAATTTTAAATAATAGTAATGCCCCCAAAAAAGCAGATCACCTATACATTTGTGTGTGTACACAGCATGGTGGTGCAGTAGGTGAGGTTATTGCCTCACAGGTTTGACCCTGAGCTTGGGTTGTTGTCTGCGTGAGGTTTCAAATCTCCTCCGCATGTATGTATGGGGTTCCTCTGGTTTCTCTGTTTTCCTCCAACGTCCCTGAAATATGCCAGTAGGTGGATTGGTTAGCTAAACTGCTCCTATGTTTGAAGGCATGTGTGCATTCCTTTTACAAATCCTCTGTGTTTGTCTGTGATTTCGTTAAATCATATTCCTATAACTGCTCATATTGGAGATCGGTGTAATTCTCTTAGAGCAATTTAGCAGACTAACAAGCCAAGGCACTTAATACAAATACAAATACACTTCACCAACATACACAGCTTCAACAACATACACAGCTAGCCCTTTATATCACACAGTTGGAACTAGGAAGCACTTTTTTCTATTGCCATCTTTACCACCTCAGATTTACTTCAATTACACATTAAGTGTGATTTCTCAGAAATAAAACACACCAGGGTTACACACTCATCCTGTACCTGAGAACAGCCCTAGAGCTAAACAGATTCTGTAACTTTTTACCTGTATGCACGTCTCTATGCACTTGGGTGGGCTCAGTTAAAGCCTAACACTTTAACAACACGAGACTCTTGCTAAACTACAAGCTAATGACAGACTACATTCTGCACACTGTCTGGAAAACAGACTTTAACAAACAAGGAAGCCAGTCAACAGATGTTGTATGTGGTCCTGCTGTTAGACTTTGCCTGAAAAATCATTGCAATGTGAAAGCAGTTTTACTAAGCAAGATGTTTCTCCAACAGATTTTTTCACTGTACTGCACTGCCCACATACATTCTCTCTGTCAATGAGTAACGTTAAAGTAAAAATCCACCCTAGATAACTTTATCATTAATTATAATCACTATGTGATCTTCAGAGTTATTTTAAGATTACATTCTGGCTTTAATTTTTAGCTAAAAACCACTTTCATCTACATGCTGGTCTATTTTCACTTTGTTTAATGGTTCCTGTTACCCGCAATGCTGTTAAACTGCTTGCTAATTTTCCAGCCTGATGCAGCAGCACTTTAGCTCTTTAGAGAGTCTACAGATGATTGGGGTTTTACTCTGCATTAAGGTAGAAACACCAAACAAATGATAACCATTTGTTACATTTCTAAATCCATGTATCTAAATCTCAAAGAATAAACAGGTTCTGGCTTTCAGGAGAGAACACAGATGGCAAGAAAATAGATGCATAAGACTGTAATGTCTGGATGAACTACACCCGGTATTTCTATACTGACATTTCACTTCGCTGCACTTTCACTGAATGTCATAGTATGCCTTTAAGCTAATATAAAATAGCTGTAGATATCGGGACATGCAAATCTACTCATGCTGCTCATCCATTGTAACTATAGCGAGTCTTTACTAGATCATATAAACCATAAGTGATTATCATATTCATTCTGCTTTAAAAGTGGGTCTATGTTGTCTGTCCAGCTCTATCACCTCCTTATCTGCTCAAACAGATCAGCTTCTAAAACTTCAGTTTTCATGTTACTTTGTGTAACTGTTAAAATCATCACACTCATAGATTGATATGATCGTCTTTTTTAGATTTATAATTAATATCACACTAAACAATGAGGGCACAGTGGTTTGGTGGTTAGAAGGGTTGCTTCACACCTCTAGGGTCGGGGTTTCGATTCCCTCCTCTGAAATGTATGTAGGTTCTCCCTGTGCCTCAGGGGTTTCCTCCCTTGGTGTTTTAGGCTGACTGGAATCTCTAAATTGTCCATAGTGTATAAATGACTGTGTGTGTGTGTGATTGCCCTGTGCCCTGCGACAGACTGGTATCCTTGTGCCCAGAGGCTTCTGGGATTGGATAAGTGACCCATGTGGTGTAGAGAATGGATGGATGGATGGGATGATGCTAAATGTCACTGGAAAATAGTGAGTGAGAAAATAAGTTTTTGCTAACACAGAAACCTGGGCTTCGTCAGTTATGTTTAAAATTGTTGTTGATTTCTTTCTCATACTAAACATCATTGTAACTGTGGGAGCAATGTTCACATCAACTCTCTCACTCAAGTCTCACTCACACACACACACTGCTAACTTCTCACATGAATAACCAAAGCAAAGTGTCAACCAACAAATTAGCCCCAGAATTACTAAGCATCATAATTTATAATACTTCATAAGTATTTCAACGTAAGCATATTTTATTTATGTTAGCATAGAGGTTTACTTTAAGAAACACTCCAATACTGTCCTTTTTTACAGTGTGGTCAGCTGTAGAGGTGAGCAAACACTAGACTGACTGACCATTAATGAGTTTGTAGAGCCTTAGCACTTACTCCAACTTCATAGGTTAGTTAGCTTCCTCTGTCTTCCTCCAGTTATCCTGCACTGATTGCTGGTCAAATGGATTAAATTATGTAAAAAAAATGCAGTGATTTGTCAGGTTAGGTCTCAGAAATGAACAGAGCAATTCATACGAATTTCAGATTGACCACAAGTAGTTTAGTGAGAGGGAAGGACATCAGCGAAAGTCACTTCCAGAGTCTGTGCAAAAGAGAACCGATAAAGGAATACTTCTGTAATCTACTACAATGAATGGCAGGCAAATGTGAACAAAACATACTGTATATAATGAATTACACATGCAGCATGTGATATGCTGTCTCAGTTTATTTTATGCTCACTAACATTGCAAGGTTTCTTAATTAGTGCATTTTTCTCACACATAATTTGGCAAAGCTGTCCATGAAGATAATAAGAGCACTAAGCCTTTTTTCTGCAATGTCTTACAGTTAAAGAAGACTATTGTTAGTAATAATAATAATAATAAACAATTAAAGTGTTATTTATGAAAACATTAACGTTCTAGGAGAGCTCCTGCATGAGACAGACAATGAGCTATTCCAATTTTATATACGGATTTTATACAGTAAAATTTTAATAATTTATTGGTTTAAACAGCATGCACAATTTTAATCATTTTAATTATTATTAATTTTTTTTTTGTCTGTTTTTATCATTTAAGGATACCAATCATTTTAGAGCTGAATCCAGACATTGGCCTGATTTCACAGCCCTCAGTTATAAACATATTTTTGTGTACCTCCTTTCATAAGCATTTTATTTTGTTTTATAAGGGTTAATATTGAATAAACTATGGGCGCATAAATGTATAAATGTTACAGTTGTGTTGCCATGACATTAGAAAAGCCTGAGACAGTGGTATATGTATTGCTAAAATATGAACAGAACATGCTTGTAGGTAGAAAAATGCTCTGTGATGGTGGATGTGCATCTTATTAAGTTTGTGAATGTGGGAAGGCGTATTTTCCAGCAGTATGTTTTCATGCGTATGAACTGGGGCCCACTGACTCTAAGACTCATAAACACTCTGCATTTAGAAAACAGTCTGGGTCAACACAGGTGGGTAAATCCCACACAGCACCACTGTGTGTGCTATGTGCTGTGGTTTGACGGGAAGAAAGAGTCAGAGAGAGAGAAAGAGAAAAGAGAGAGAGAGAGAGTAAGAAAGATAAATTATGTGTATAAGTATTGGCAAAGTATTTGCCAATTGGCAGATCGTATAAGGATTACGGATGATCTCAGAGGCATTGATAGCCATTCAACTAAAAACGGTAAAGAATAACGGAGGCAATGGTGTTTGCGTCTACAAACCATCTGTGTGTGGTATAGCGGTTCCATGGAGATAGAAAAAAAGACATCAGCAGGAAGTGATGTCATGGTTTCCTCTAAAATACATACCTTTGCTATACGACCCATTTTCCCCACACTACATCATCTGTTATTTTTTTTCCTCACCTCCTACCTCTTTAAAATTTTCCACATTTTTCCTTTGAATAGAAAGCAACTAAAAGGCAAAATGATTTCTGTTAGATAACTAATTACCAGAACAACGAATTCCAGAAAATCTATATTCTCAGTGTGTGAGAAACAAACTAACAAACCATCTTCACTGCAATGTTCTGTTAAGACCTGTTCTGTCTGTTTTCAAGTAACAGTAAAATAAAACAAAAATATATTTAAAATATATTTAAAGTGTTTTTGAGAGTCAATTTAATATTTTGACAGTTTTCCTTGATCGTGACAAGTCAATTTGTTTCATCTATAAGAGCCTGGGATACTTGAAAACAGTTGGCAATAGTAACCATGCATTTAAAAGTTAAAGGGAAAGAGGCCAGGGAGAGGGGAGGAAAGGAAGAAGGGAAACAGAGAGAGAGAGAGAGAGAGAGAGAGAGTCAGGTCTCCATCTGACTGAGAGTCAAAGAGCTCCATTCCAAAACATAGGGATTACATAACTCATGGAAACTGGCCCAAAAGAGGCCAACAAGTCTGTCTCTGTGCTGGATACTGGCCACACACACACACACACACACACACACAGCTGACAGATTTCACTTCCCTTAACCAAGAGCAGAACTGAAGGAAACCTGGGAGGCTCTCCAGGGGCAACAACCTCTTACTTCTTCATGCTCATATTTACATACAGGCAACTTCTGTAATGTTTATTTTATATGATACTAAATGATTCTATAAAATAAATAATGCACGCAATGATTCAAATTTCAAAACTATTGACGCTACTGCAAAATATTTTTTCAAATGTCAAACGCCTCTATATATTTTAAATAATTGCTCTCAGGTTCAGGAAAAGAAACTCCTTTATATCCCTTTGCAATGTCCTTTTTCGAGGGGTACTGATATTAGCTTAGTCAAATCCCTGTTGTTCAGGACGAATGAACTTTAAACCGGTGGCTTTTGACCTACACAAGTCAGGCAACCAGAGTCAGGGGTGGACAATATGACAAATCATATGACGATCATTTTTTACAATATATTTTTACACAATAGTCTATGTATCACATAATCTGTCAGCAAAAGTCGTTATCTTATTATAATTATTTTCTATGGAATAAAGTTATTTTATTTTCTATGCCTATTATAATTTAACAATTCGCGGACGGTCGATTTAGCAAAAGCACATCAGAACCAAAGCCAAATTTCATTCGTCTCACACTCACAACCGTGCACAGTAGGACATGTAGTGAAATGTTTTATCAACTGTTTACATTATAAAAATAGAATTAATACGAATAATAAAAAAGAATCATAAAAAGAATATAAATATACTAAGTATGGAATTAAAAATTAATAATAACTGAATATAGGATCATGGACAAATAATCAAACTGAAAAAAAAAAAATCAAATTCAAGCTATATTTGGCAATAGTGATGAAACATGTGGACTGTGATGTACACATACACTATATTGCCAAAAGTATTCGCTCACCCATCCAAATAATCAGAATCAGGTGTTCACATCACTTCCATGGCCACAGGTGTATAAAATCAAGCACCTAGGCATGCAGACTGTTTTTACAAACATTTGTGAAAGAATGGGTCGCTCTCAGGAGCTCAGTGAATTCCAGCGTGGAACTGTGATAGGATGCCACCTGTGCAACAAATCCAGTCGTGAAATTTCCTCGCTCCTAAATATTCCACAGTCAACTGTCAGCTGTATTATAAGAACGTGGAAGTGTTTGGGAACGACAGCAACTCAGCCACGAAGTGGTAGGTCACGTAAACTGACGGGGCGGGGTCAGCAGATGCTGAGGTGCATAGTGCGAAGAGGTCGCCAAATTTCTGCAGAGTCAATCGCTACAGACCTCCAAACTTCATGTGGCCTTCAGATTAACTCAAGAACAGTGCGCAGAGAGCTTCATGGAATGGGTTTCCATGGCCGAGCAGCTGCATCCAAGCCATACATCACCAAGTGCAATGCAAAGCGTCAGATGTAGTGGTGTAAAGCACGCCGCCACTGGACTCTAGAGCAGTGGAGACGCGTTCTCTGGAGTGACCAATCGTGCTTCTCCATCTGGCAATCTGATGGATGAGTCTGGGTTTGGCGGTTGCCAGGAGAACGGTACTTGTCTGACTGCATTGTGCCAAGTGTAAAGTTTGGTGGAGGGGGGATTATGGTGTGGGGTTGTTTTTCAGGAGCTGGGCTTGGCCCCTTAGTTCCAGTGAAAGGAACTCTGAATGCTTCAGCATACCAAGACATTTTGGACAATTCCATGCTCCCAACTTTGTGGGAACAGTTTGGAGCTGGCCCCTTCCTCTTTCAACATGACTGTGCACCAGTGCACAAAGCAAGGTCCATAAAGACATGGATGACAGAGTCTGGTGTGGAGGAACTTGACTGGCCTGCACAGAGTCCTGACCTCAACCCGATAGAACACCTTTGGGATGAATTAGAGCGGAGACTGAGAGCCAGGCCTTCTCGTCCAACATCAGTGTGTGACCTCACAAATGCGCTTCTGGAAGAATGGTCAAAAATTCCCATAAACACACTCCTGAACCTTGTGGACAGCCTTCCCAGAAGAGTTGAAGCTGTTATAGCTGCAAAGGGTGGACCGACGTCATATTGAACCCTATGGATTAGGAATGGGATGTCACTTAAGTTCATATGCGAGTCAAGGCAGGTGAGCAAATACTTTTGGCAATATAGTGTATAAAATTATGGAAACATGGAATTATGTGAATTTAATGTTTTTCATTAACATTGACTGACGAGGATCGTCTAGCATGAGAGCGATTTACTCCCCTAAATAATATATTACTTAAATGTACGTAAAGTTAATGTATTATTTATGAATTTCTGTAGATTATAAGCACACATTCACTTTAAAGCTTTGATGATATAGATGATTAATACCCACTTGAGCAAACTGTATTAGTGATTAATATTTCAGTCATAGATCAAAGATGATATTTTCAATTTTAATACAGTTACTTTTTAATGCCGCATGATGGGGTTTGCACCATATGATGAGATGACCATGCATAGGAAAAAAAAATTCCATATAGCAAATAAAATAAACCAGAACTAAATCACACACATAAACATTTTATAAAGCATTAACAATCAACTTTCTTTTGAAAAGGATTATAAAGACTAAATGCATGTTGTCTACTTTACATTGATGGAGGTACAAAGACTAACACAGTTATAGGCATCTTTGTTCTCTCCCTGTAAGCTGTGGATGAAACCCCTCATTTCTCCCTCTGTTTATTCCTGTCTGTCTTCAGTAGGTCTCAGCAGGTCCCTTTTCTTTATTGATAATTAAAACAAAATATGGAAAAACATCATGGAAAACAAAATCCATCATGCAATCAAAACAACAGGTTTATGTGCATGTAAAGGTTTTCTTTCACCCCAATCCACATTATAACTGATAATAATAAACTGATAATTGAAACTATATTCCATATAAGGAAACTATATTCCATATAAGGAAACTATAGTCCATATAAGGAAACTAAGGTGCAAACCAGCCATTCAATTATTCAAGGTTGTGACACATTTCACCACAAATCAGTCCATTACCCTGACGTCATTAGGAAAGTTCTATATTTTAATAATTTTAAAAAAGCACCAATCAGTACAAAAGAAAAACACTGCCTATTTAATTCTAAGATATAAATAATTAATGGAAACTATTCAGTAGTCAATACCAATGTTGTTGTTTTTTTCAGGTTTTTTCAGACAGGTTTGAAGTTTACTTCAAACCTGTCTTTTCCTCTAAGACAGTTATTCAGCTCTTACTTTGAGGGCCCTAGTTTTATAAACCTTCTAAATGTTTCATGTGCGTTTTCATGTAACTTATTTTCATTGAATTGTCTTCAATATAAAATCTCGAAAGCCTCTTTTCTTGATGGTTGCACCAAAAGATACGTTGTAAAATAACTTCAGACAACTTTTGCTAGTGAATTATTGAAGATATAGAAATACAAATGTGTTGTGGTTTGGTTAGTAATGCAAAATACTTTTAAAATTAGGCATAACAATTATGCAAACATATGTACCTTTTCAGAATTGCATAGGTGGATGGTTGAATTTTGATTTTTTTTTAATAAACACATAAATGATACACATATAAAAGCTGAAAAGGTAAAAGTGGGTATATTTTGATGAGAGGTACTGGGTAAGCATTATGTCTTATTATATATGGACAGTTTTAACAGCAAAAAATGTTGATGATGATGCCACGATCAAAAATTTTAAAAATCTGGAACAGCTGAAAATCCAAGCATTTGGATCAAAAGATTGATTGTGATGTTTTAGATATTCATCTCAATATTTTTGGTTAGCATTATATTTTTACATTTTTTTAATGTTTCTTTAATATATTTTTGCATTTTCTAATGCATTTTTTAATGTTTCTTTAATATAGGTATATTTATTTTCTGGGTTTTGTTTGCTTGCTTGTTTGTTTGCTTGCTTGCTTGCTTGTTTGTTTGTTTTATTTTATTTTCCTTCATTGCCAAGAAATTTGCGCAATGCAACTTTTAAATGTTATATCAAACTCTCAACAGAAGCCTGTGTTTTTCCACTGATAATCAGTATATGTTAGATATGGTTATATATGCAATGTTTAATATTCCCACTAATGTGTGAGCAGATGTAAGGCACCGTATTTTAGATTAGCATACTGAATGTTGCAGTGCCTACTGTCTCAGATCTACGGAGTGAATTTTATTATGCCTTTTAATATGACAGTAATATTAGCATTTTTATGCAAAATTGATTTGCTCTGGTTGTAGTTCTAGCTCACACTGTGAATAAATCTTCGCCCTTGAAAACACAGTAGAAAATATAAACATGTGTTTCATGTCATGGTTTATTATAGACTAAATCCTTAATCCCTGGCGAAGATGAGGACATGTTCTGGAGGAGTAAATGAAACAATACTCATTCCCACACGCACACGGCTCTAACGCTAACAACACTAACACTACAAACGGCATCAGCCAAGAATAAATGCAGATTGAGTGAGTCTGACTTTACTACAGTACAGTGGCTTGTTTTTTCCACAAAAACAAAATCAACAAGCTGCAGCAATGCACTGTAGATGATCGGTTCCTCTCTGTGAAATATTTTGGCACGCAGACAACTGAAATATTATTTTAATCAAAGTGCACACTAAAGGTTGCTAATCTTTTCAGCTTTATTGACATAGACATAAAAAATAACAAAATAATATAGGCTTCAATAGTCTTTCTGATTACAGAGATGTATTGAGATTCAGAAATCACTACTCAAACATACCAACTCAACCTCACTAAAATTCCAGCTCTATAGACGCATATTTAACATCTTTATGCATGATATGATGCATGATATATTCATAGAAAGACAAAGAGAAGGTCCATATTGTTCTATTTGACACTTGGGATTTTTAATGATTCGCATTATTAAAACAACACACTTCTTCAGAGATTTTAGGAAGAACTACTCAATAAACAAAAAAATTATATATCATATAGCATGTCATAAAAATGATAAACAAATAAAGATAATTATCACATACAGTATATGACCATATATATATATATATATATATATATATATATATATATATATATATATATATATATATGTGTGTGTACACATTAATACATGCATTTATGCAATTGGGAAATGTGATTTTATTCATCGTGCCTTTACTCTTACAGAATTGTAATGCACATGTATATCTGGCAGACATATTTGTTCCTGACAGCCTACTGACCAAGCACAAAAGGTGGAATGAAAAATGCAAAATAATTCTACACCTACCATCTACTGCTCGGGATTTCTTCCACTCGTGTTCCACTCGAGGTGCACGCTGATTCTTTGTGTTATTGGTCACCATGAGCAGTCACTGTGACTCGACCTTGTTTCCCATGTGCTCGCAGCTCCGCACGCAGCGCGAGACTCTGGGTGACGTCACGGTGTACAGTGTCTGATCTCACGGGTTTACCGCAGCGCTGGAAAGGAGGCGTGTGCACTCGCAACCTGGAACGGGAGTTTCATAGCGACGTCATGACGGAATTCAGCGTGATCGTGATTTTAATATTTCGTAAATAGGCTCACGAATTGTTAGAAGTTTATTTTTTACACGAGACAACAACATGAAAGATGTTCATATATTAAATGAATCAGATTCATGATTCAATTCCGTGTCGATGATTCACGAGTCATTCAGGTTTAAAGCTACTTGACTTGTTTACGATGTAAACAAACATGGCGCTTATATATATATATATATATATATATATATATATATATATATATATATATATATATATATATATATATATATATATATATATATATATATATATATATATATATTTTTTTTTTTTTTTTTTTTTTTTCCCCTTTTTTTGGCCTACCCGTTTTCCGAATACTTTTGTCTCTTTAACTACGGTTGCTTTGCATTGGTTACACATACAACACAACGTGAACCGCTATCTAATCATAGCACGGGAATTAATCCCTTTCAACCAATCAAAGGCAGGAGGCGGGATTTTAAAGCAATATTGACAGGGTAGTGCTGGTGGGCGTGGCTAGCAACGAGCAGCAGTGATTGCGGTGGAGTGTAGATGGTGCCACTATAAAATCCACAACTATCAGGTGTTCAGTTTGTCGTGTAGCAGTCAGCTGAAACAAACACACACGTTTGCTGTATGAATGTTTTAATGTGTCTGGTGTGGATCCTGAGACTAAATGTGCAGCTTAGATGTGACAATACATCTCAATTCTGTTCTATATACAGATAATTTTCTAGTCATTTTCAAATCCTGCAAATACACATGCAAACAATCATGAAATGTTTACAGCATTATGTTGTAGTCTAGCCCTTATAATGCTGTCTGGTTAGATTAGATATCACCCCAATAAACCAGATTCCATGCTGTGTGCGTGCAGTGCTCAGACATCTATAAAGGTGCACCCTCTTCTTCCTTATGATAAGCCGCTCTTCAACTTTGCACACTTATCTGGATGAATCATGTACCTACAAATCTCTTATCTTAGTTTCGATAGAAATATAAAGTTATGTTTAACTTTTTCACCTTTAAAAATAATTATGTCACTGTTGTGGTGTAATGCTGAGAAACACATATTTAAGGAAGGGCAGCCGACTGATGTGAGCTGTTTATGTTGAAATAAAATGTTAAAAACACAATACAGAACACAACGTTTTCAGAAAAAATGAATTTATGGTAAAGAAAAAACATAAAGAAAAAAACGCTGTCTGAAGAACACTCAGACAATAAAGATCAAAAAATACACTTTTTTATGAAATTCGGTATATACAAAAAATACAAATTATTTTGTCAGAGCCACAACTTCCTGTGTTTTTTTTGTTTTATTAATAAAAATAAATGACTTAAATACAAATTATTTTACTTTACTAGTCCACCACTTGAAAAATGAGGCAGCTTTAAACATAAAATCTGACAATGTTCAAAACGAAAACAAAAACAAAATCACAATATGCACAACTTGCATAAAAAATGAGGAGAAACGGTTCTTAAAAGTCTGTAAGCTTTGTTTTCTTTAAAGTCTCTTTTTTATAGTTGGGACCTTCGTAACTGCTGTAGTCTGTGTTTTAACAGTTCGCTCTTTCTCCTCAGCTGTTCTTTGATGGACAGCAGCCTGCGTTCATCTGCCTGCATGCTGTGGATGCACTCTGTTGCTTTCTTCAGGATCATCACCTTGGCGGCCTTTTCGTTGTTGGCTACCTCTGGGATCTCATCACGCAGAGCGAAAAAGCTTAGCTTGAGTTCATTGCGGCGCTGACGTTCCAGCACATTGTGTGTCCTTCGCTTGTCGTTGTCCTCTGAATCTGACGTGCGTGGACTTGTGCACTTCCTTGGCTTGCTGTACCGGTTGCTACCATGGGCTGTGGAGGAGGCTTCAAGGCGTGGGCGCTTGCTGACTGGATGTTCATGCCGCGTGGACGGCTGGGCGGCGTAGTTGTGCTGCTGTGTGGAGACGTGGCAGCGCTTCAACACCAGCGGACTGGGCTGCCTGGATTCATTTGCCTCTGCCTCGCTCCTCCTCTGACGCTTCTCCACAGTCACCACATCGATCTCCTCGTCGTCTTCCTCATCTTCTTCTTCTTCCTCTTCTTCGTCATCTGAAATGAGAATGAAATGGCTGCGGTTAGGAAAAGCTCATCAGTGTTTGCATGTTCCCACAGCTAGGAGCTGTGGGAAAATACTGGAATGTAGCGAGTGGCATTCTGAGTAGACGGGGAAGGGAGGGGAAAAAAATCTCTGCATTCTGGTCCCCACCCACTTTCTTTATCAGCTGATATTTGAACACTGCAGTCTCAAAGCTTGACTTATGGTCCAGACTTGTTCACAAATGTGTGGGTGGAGAAGAGGAAGCTTATGCAAGTCCAGATCACTCAGATTCAGTGCAGAATTAAACACTTTCCCTGTCTGACCACCACATCATACTACGTCGCATCTGTTCATCACAATTAACTCTAGGTAGAGGTGCGAGATTCCCTCTCCCAAATACGATGCCCTAAATCATTTGCAAGGCAATCATGTATGTCTTTTCATTTCAACAACATTCAACGTACCTGAATCGCTGCTGCAGCCGCTGTTGGGCGGAGTGTCTAAGGGCGGCGCGTGATCCGGAGGCGCTGTCAGTTTTGCGCACTTGGGCGATTCCGTAAGCGCATAAGGGAAAACCATAGACGGATCGATACACTCCGACGCACTAAGATCTTGCAAATAGACCCCGCTGCTGTCCGCTGCATCACTGCTGGCTGATATGGACAGGCTTTTCCGTGCCGCGTGCAGTGTCGCGAGCTTCTCGGACACCACCTTCTCGAGCTTGGCGACCGCAGAAAAGCCGCTCCACATGCAGTCCTGGATGATGATGGACTTGAGGAAAGCCTGCGATGAATCCGAGTCACAAATGAAGCTCTGGTTGACTGCGTCGTCACCGAGGAACTCGCTCACCATCTCCAGCTGCTCGGCTGTGGAGGGCCGCCGGCTCGGGGAAAGCGGCGGCGTGGGCAGGAGCTCGAACTTCTTCCAGATGTCCTCGCTGGGAGCCTGGCCGTGCTGCAGCTGAGTGTAAAAGTCCTCATCGTTGTCGCAGTAGAAGTACGGCTGCACCGAGTCGTAATCGTAATCGTAGTTCTTCCACGCCAGACTACTACTCATCGGCATGATAGCTATAATGAGAGAGCGAGAGAGAGAGAGAGAGAGAGAGAGAGGGAAATGTGAACTTCTGTGTGGTGCATGATTTAGTTGCAATTAATTACACAGTGCACATGTAAAGTGTTGGTGTCAGCTCGAGCACTGTGTGTAAGGCGTTGCAAAAAACTACTACTACATTCGCCATAACAGTTTATGTTAAACGCAAACATCATTTTAAAACCAGTGCAGCGATGCAAAACACTTCCATGCTGTCAGAGCCAGTCGTGCATACTGCTCTGATCCACACACCTAATCCAAATACACACACGCCCATTCACACACACATGCACACACACTGACAGTAAAAAAAATCAATTAAAAAAAATCAAAATCTGATGAACTAATGTAGATGTACACCCTGTTCCAGACAAAATCGTTGCATTTCTCCCAGAAAGCATCCCCGCTGATGAGCAGGTAAATTCAGCACACACACTTACCATGTATTAAGCTTCAGAACTGTTCAGCAGGAGATGAAATAGTTGAAATAGTGCAAAAAAGCCCGAAAACGAGTATAATCCAACACTGTGTAGTGCTCCCAAGCAGCATGTATATAAGTCCAATCTGCTCCTGATCCAAAGCGTAGTAAGCAGTAAGCGCGGAGAGACGACGCACGCTCACACACTCGGAGCCACTAATCTGTCTGATCCGTGCGTGTCATCGCAGCGCGAATAAATCCGGCTCTCCTCGCAGCTCTGTCGCTCCCCCCCCCTCGCTCGTGTATACATCCGCCTAATTTTCCCGCCAAATCAGCACACACACTTTAAAGACTATTTTTTTGCCATTCTGTAAGAATAACGTTTGTAAACAACTCATCTCGAGTGCTTTTTTAGCGATCTATGTTCTTTTAACGCGTTATCGTCCAATAGACCGGCGCACAGGAACTATTTTTTCTGTCGGAAGGATACCTCGTACGCCAACATGAATGGATGGGTGGGAGATGGAGGTGCATCTTGACTGAGAATTTTATCTATAGAGACTAGGTAAAGTGCTGATGACATGCATTTTTTAAATGTCACGCGATGCTTTGAATTATATGTTGAAATAGATCTCAAATAACAGAGATCTAGTTAATCACATCATTTATTAATAGGATCAGCACTAGATTATAACTACATGGATTATGGGCCATTTTAGTGAGTCCCAGCTGAATATATTAATATTTTGACAGACACTCGGAATATTCTGGGACACTTTCAGGTTTTTTGATGCTCTCTGTACTACAGGTATAGATGAATGAATCCATTGAGGCATGTATTATTGCTTACTAGGTCTTCTGGCGAGGACATAATAAAAACACTAGCACTGAGCACTAGCACTGTTTACAGAGTGATGTAAGTATAGGCAGAGTGAAATCAGATGAATGGGATGAAAAGAGAACAAAGGCTAAGTGGGTATGACAAATGGCACTTTACACACAATACAAGTGTGTCCTGGCATTTGATTTTTCCATAGCATGTTCCCCACACTTAAACCCATCAACTGCAAAATGATGTAGAATCGTACCTAAAGAGTTTTTAGTTTATCTATACATTGATGATCAGGATTGTACTTTGGAGTAAGTGGTGTATAATTCACAATTCCAGTCATAGAGCTTTTTATTTGTCTGTATTCGCTAGTAAATTAATTGCTATTATTTATGACCCTTCAGTGGGTAAAGAAATTCATTCATTCATTCATTCATTCATTCATTCATTCATTCATTCATTCAGGAACCTATCTCACAAATATTGGGTTAATTGTGGAAATACACCCTAGTGTAATACACCACCAGTCCATTGTAGGACACCATGCACACACAGTCACACAATCATTCATGTCTAGGGGCAAATTTGAGCAACCCACTTCTACCTGCATGTTTTTTGAGGAAACAAGAAACCTGGAGAAAACAGACACGGGGAAAACACGCATGTGTAGAGCGCAGTTATTGGTGTAAATAAGAGATAGTCATTTATTTACTATGGGTATCAGGGCATGTGGGGTTGGGGAGAAGGGTTATTAGATTGCAGACAAAACTGCAAAAGTTTTAAGCAGGGTAGAATTAGGCTTGCAGCTCACCTGCAAAAATGTGGGATGCTCACTTGAAAGATGTGGCTGAAGAAATGGGGTAAAGGGCATGCTGGGGAAGCACATGTACAACATATAAAAAGCAAAGGGGAATACAGAGGTTTAAAGCATGACGTAAATGAGAAGGCATTATAATATCAGTCCTATGTATAGGTTAGACAAGTTTAAATTAAAATCTATATAGAAAAAGCAGGAGTCTGCTGCTCCTGGATTTTTTATCATTATTATTTATTATTATTAGATTAGCTTGTAGAGCATGATAGAAAGAGACATAAGGGTGACAATATGAAGAAAATGGAAAATTACAGCACTTATTTGGAATCCAACAAGACAGTGTATAACAGATAATGTGTTTTTCAACTTTAAACTCCATGACTGATAAAGAACACTGAACATTATGTAATTACTGCATTTACAATAGACATGTAATTCTGTTTTCCATGGAACATTTTGTAGTCCAGTTAGCATGCCCTAATATGAGCATTTAATGAACATACATGAAGCCAAAAAATGCTCTTGTCTCATTTTATCTTCTGTGAGTAGGTTAAGATGATTAAACCAAAACACCAGCATAAGCTTGCTGTAATGTTCTGAACATCATTGTAAAGGAATGGAAAGTGTTGAGTTTCAGGGGGCTGCATAGTGTAAGTGACATAGTGACTCACATTGAAGCCATTTGTTTCGTAGTTGTTAGGACATACCAAAAAATATTCAGCTACAGGAAGTTACAGGACGTCACAAGCACATTTTTTATTTCATTTTTGTGTCGTGATTTTTTTTTTTTTTTTTTTTTACAATTTCTAGTTTCTAGACTATTTCATCAGTCATTTTTGAACATTTTATTTACTCATATAGTGTGTAGAGCTGTTATATCAATTCATATCTGCTCTGAGCCTAATAGCTTAATGAACTGTAATAGTCAGCATTCATAATGAATGTGTCTGCATTAAAACAGCACAAGAGCTTTCCAAAAAAAAAACAAAAAGGGAACTATTTGTTTGCTGAAACGTTTAATGTCTCATTATTTTAATTAACTCGGAAAAAAATTAATGTATGTTTACAACTAGTTTTGGTCTTAAATTGTAAGGGTGACTTTGCTAATAATAGATGGGTGTGTGTAGGTAATGATAGGTGGGTGAATGGCGCCCCCTGTTGTTAGTTGTATAATTTAGTTATTCAGCCTCCTGGTGGTCCTGCCCTCTCATTGCCACGACCCGGGTTCGATTCCCAGGCAATGAGTTAACCCAGCCACTGAAGAGTTTACTCTCAGTGCCGGTCCCAAGCCTAGATTAAATGGGAGGGTTGCGTCAGGAAGGACAACTGGTGTAAAACCTGTGCCAAGTCGAAACATGTGGACCGAATGATCTGCTGTGGGGACCCCCAAACAGGGAGCAGCCAAAAGAACAACTGGGAATTTGTTCACTTTCAGTAACTGCACTATCCTGCTTAGGGTTTGTGGGTGATCCTGGAAACAAGGCTCAATGCATTCTCTATTAGATGCTAATTCACATACTGGTTTACATAGTAAATACTAACTGTTGAATGTGTTTAGGAGGGAGGAGGAAACTGGAGAACCAGTAGAAATCCCACATAAACATAAGAACAGGCAAAAGTACACACTTATTTATTTGTGTTTGTTTTAAAGTTCCAGTTCAAAGTGAAACTCCTTGTGGGCAGCACTTCTTCTTCTTCTTAATAATAAGAATAAGAACAAGAATAGAAGTCTCTCTCACACACATAATTCATACACGCTTTGAAATCAGTGAATCCTGAGTGCAGTTCACATTTTAATGCATCCTGGCCATGCATCAGTTGTCTAACCTAGCAATTGTCCACATTCAGTTCTAGATATCACAGAATGACATTTAGAACTGATCTAGAATGATTTATTTGGGTTTATTGTAGAATTAAATGAGAAATGAGATACTACTACTATCACTAATAATAATAAATCCCACATAAACCCAAAAACAGGCAAAAAAAAATTTTATTTGTGTTTGTTTTAAAGTTTCCATTTAAAACTCCTTGTAGGCAGCACTTCTTAGTAATAATAATAATAATAATAATAATAATAATAATAAATATAGAGAGAAGAAGAAGAATCTTGTCATATGAAACCTATTTTTAGCCTTTGAACATTCTTGGTTTAATTGACAAAGTATGTGTAATAATATGTGTAATATAATAGGTAAGTGATGCACTGGTTGAAGAATATATTTAATTTTTAAACATGGGTTAAACATTTTTAGGTAGCGCATTCTGCTGTGCTGCATTGTTTGTGAAATGGAAATACAGCAGAGCTCGGAGGATCAGGAGTTGAAACAGTAAAACAGTTGCTTTTACAGTTTAGAGAGATAGTGGTAGCTTAAGTGGTAACTGCCAAGCTGCCACTGTTGGTCCCTTGAGCAAGACCTTATCCCTCTCTGCTCCCCGGGTGCTGCATCATGGCTGACCCTGTGCTCTGACCCCATCTTCCAAAGCTGGGATATTTGAAGAAAGAATTTCTGTAATGTACATGTGACAAAAATAAATCTTATCTTCTTCTTCTTTACTGAGTGGGAATTTCCCCAAATCTAATACATAAGAAAAAAGGATGTAAAACGTACAGCCCTGTAGCATGTGTAGGCAGAGTAGAATGCATGCTGGCAGCCTACTATACTACTGTACTCGTGTAAATGCTAGTGGAAAAGAAGTCAGATAGATAGATAGATAGATAGATAGATAGATAGATAGATAGATAGATAGATAGATAGATAGATAGATAGATAGATAGATAGATAGATAGATGCTATCGATTTAGCATCTACCAGAAGTGCAAATAGCAGAAATTGTGCAAATGAACAAGTGCAGATAAATATGTAAATATGTCAGTAAAGAAGGCTATGTCAGAATGTGAAGTGTAGTGAGACGTGAGTGTCCTAGCAGTGTAGTGTAGAGTTCAGGAGATTTATCATTGTAGGAAAAACACTGGCCCTGAACCTGCTGGTTCTGGTGTGGATGGACCTGTATCTCCTCCTGGACAGAAGGAGGCTGAACACTCGGGTGGGAGAAGTTCTTGATGATTTTGTGTGCTCTGCGCAGACATCTACTGTAGTGAAGAGAGTCAATGGCAGGTAGTTGGGTGGCAA
Organism: Hemibagrus wyckioides; assembly: GCF_019097595.1. Lineage (NCBI taxonomy): Eukaryota > Metazoa > Chordata > Actinopteri > Siluriformes > Bagridae > Hemibagrus > Hemibagrus wyckioides. Next base: position 9,242,290 of record NC_080732.1, on the reverse strand, counting down.
TGATGCGTTAGGCGGTCTTCACAACCCTTTGCAGTGATTTCTTTTCACACACTGTGGAGCTGCCATACTACACTGTGATGGAGCTTGTCAAGATGCTCTCAATAATGCAGGATCTTGGGGGATAGGTGAACCTTTTTTAGTCTTCTCAGGAAGTAAATTGGCATCTGAGGTGCTCAGATGCCAAGACAGATCCTCAGAGATGTGGACGGCCAGGAACTTTAAAGCTGGAGACACGCTCTACTTCAGACCTGTTGATGTAGATAGGGGAGTGTCTGCTGCTGTTAGATTTCCAGAAGTCCACAATGAGCTCTTTGGTCTTTGTGGCATTGAGGGTGAGGTTGTTCATGGAACACCATGCTGACAAGCTTTGGATCTCCTCCCTGTAGACCAATTCATCGTTGTTGCTGATTCGGCTAACAACTGTGGTATCATCTGCATATTTGATGAAGATGTTGGAGTTATGCCGCGGAACACAGTCATGGGTGAACAGGGAGTAGAGCAGTGGGTTCAGCACACAGCCAAGTGGGACGCTGGTGTTTAGGATGAGGGTTGAGGATATGTCATTACCCAACCTTACAGACAGGTCTATTTGTTAAGAAGTCCATAATCCAACTGCATATGAATGTGCAGATACCCAGGTCACTGAACTTAGTGATCAGTTTACTAGGGACGACTGTATTAAAAGCAGAGCTGAAGTCAAAGAACAACATCTGAATGTATGTCTTGTTATTGTCCAGGTGTGTGAGAGCTAGATGAATAGCAGTAGATATTTGAGTGGTAGGCAAACTGGTGTGGGTCCAGTGTAGGTGGGAGACACACTATGAGGTGACTTAGAACCAGCTTCTCAAAGAACTTCATAACAATGAGGGTGAGTGCAACAGGGCGGAAATCGTTCAGGCACTGCGCAGAAGAATGCTTGGGTAGTGGTATGATGGTTGTAGTCTTCAGACAGCTATGGAACATGGAGAGTTACAATCCATCCATTCATTTTCTGTACCACTTATCCTACACAGGGATTCAGGAAGCCTGGAGCCTGTCCCAGGGGACTCAGGGTACAAGGCACATCATCAAAATCACACACACACACACATACACACACACACACACACTCCAGGGACAATTTAGAGATGCCAGTCAGCACCTTTGGACTGGGTGAGCTAACTGGAGTACAAAGAAGAAACACCTGAAACACCAGGAGAACATGCAGACTCTGCTCACACAGGATAGAAGCAGGTATCAAACCTCTAACGCCAAAGGTGTAAACCACACATGCCCCCTGGGAGTTACAATATGAGGAGAGTTCTGTCCAGTGTGTCATGGGGAAGTAGCCACAAACATTTCATACCAGCAAAATAATTTTTAAATAATACTGTTAATATAAATGCTGCCAGATATGGATTGTTAAAATAATATATAAGACATATGCAACAATCATATGAATGCCTTTTAAATGCATTTTGCATAGTTTTTACACTCATGGTTTTATTTTAAACGTTTTTTAAGCCCATGGTCACATTTCACATCAATGTCCAGAAGGTGGCAACAAAGCTATGCTACACAGCTAACTCTTGAGTAATTGTACTGAAAGTCATTTCTTTGTTTGCAAATATAAAATCTTTTATTGCATAGCACCATTAGATGCTTGATTCTGAATGGTCTGGTCTGAAAGCTTTGATTAAGTAATGAAAAATGTGACTGGGTATGGTGTTATAAGAAACTATGCAGTGATGGGCTGGTGTGATGTGGCCCAATATAAAGAAGAGTTTCACAAAAAAATTGGTCCAACAACATGTCTAAAATGATTTACAATATACCTGATTACAAGAACTGGTATATTAATAAAATCCAGTGATTTGCTTTGCACTGTCAGAACTGCAGGTTTTAAATTTATTAGCAAATCACTTTCATTGCTGATGTTCAATTATTTCCTGTAACAACACAGTTCTGAGAGTAGATCTAGCTGTTAGACAAATCACAGGTTTATATTAATGCACATAATATGATATGTTAATATAAAAATTAATGTTCTCATGTACAGTATGTTATTAAATACATTTCTAGAATAAAAGCTAATTAACAATTAAGCCAGGTGCTCCACCAACTTAACAATAAATGCTATTAAGGTAAAATACAAAAAAGTGCCATTATTTAATATAGAAAAATAAAGCTGTGGCTCCTGTCCATCAAGAACATGTGTACACAGAGTACAGGCTTGTTGAAAGCTAAGGTCCAAGCAAATTTCATTCCTTAGCTCTGCAGTTTTTAGAAGCCTGTGCCCTCTGTAGCATCAGACTCTTGTTCTTGGCTGACAGGAGTGGAACCTGATGTGGTCGTCTGTTTTTGTTTGCCATCTGCCTCAAGGTGAGATGTGCCATGCAGTTTCACAAATTTTCTGAGATGTAGTAGGTATATTTAATGAAATTGGCCTGTTTTCACTGCTAATCCAAGGTTAGACTAGCCTCTGCACACACACACACACACACACACATGTTCAGATAATGTTTTTCAAATGTCTGAGCTTTGTCTGAATTTAATCTTCTGTAGGTCTTCAGAGGCGAATCCTCTGTTAATGATTGCATTTAATATGGACCCTGCAACTCTGTGAGGAGAAATGATTAAAGCTCTAACAGTTTTCTCAGAGGTGTCCAGACATAAAGTCAGAACAGTCTGTTCAAAACAAAGTCTGGGGAGAACCTAGGGCCCAAGGGTTGAAGGGTTGTACTGTGTTTGTATTGTGAAATATTATGCATACTGGATAACCTACATTGCACTATTGCACCTGCGGTGTGTCACTGGACTTTATGTAGAACTAGGCCTTAACTGGAACAAAGTAAATTCTTTAAATGAAAATATTATGACTTCGTATACTTTGAAGGGCACTCTATAAAACCTCTTTTTTTTACAGGGATGGCCATTGTAATTGCAAATAATAAGAAAGAAAGAAAGAAAGAAAGAAAGAAAGAAAGAAAGAAAGAAACAAACAAACAAACAAACAAACAAACAAACAAACAAACAAACAATAAAAAGATAAGTTTGTGTGGGCTTGCTATTTTGTAATGCCAGAAGACTCAAGGCACTAGGCCAAGTCTGTTGCCAGTCTATCACAGAGAACAACAGTACACACACTCACACACCCATTTATATACAGATAATATAGAGATGCCAATCAGGCTACAACACATGTCTTTAGACTGAGGAGGAAACAGGAGTACCCATAGGAAACCCCTGAGGCATGGGGAGAACATGCAAACTAAACACACACACACATGGCGGAGGTGGAGTGGACCCCCAACCCTGGACATGATGTGCACTATTAGACTATAGACATATTTTTCTTTTTAAATTAATTTATTTTTGTAATGAATGCATTCCTTTTTAATTGCCACCAGCTGCTAGGATGGGAAACAGGATGAACGACTTGATCATGTGATGTGTTTTGTTGCTGTTTGAAAGCTAATTGTTGAACTAATAGGCTGTAAGCACAGAGATACTGAGGTGAGTGATGAAGCTGCAGCCTTCTGGAGGTTTACTGCAGTAAGAGGAAAAGGAAAAAAAGGAGATCAGGATTTATTGTGTATAAACATATTTATTATTTAAGCCATAATAACCCAGCATAACATATGATCATTCGGTTTAAGTGTCATGAAGGAAATTTATGACAGTATTATTAATACGGCAAGCTCCTTTGACAGGACACTAAATCTCAAAATGGTTATGCAGTTAGAGCTTTGTTTTGTATATGTCCTCGACAAATCACAAGTAAACCCTGTCTATACCTGTCTGTGCTGAGAATTCAGACAAGTAGATACTTAAATATAAATACAATGTTTTGGGCTGTTACTAAGCCATAGTACAAAGATGTGCGTGCGCGAGCGTGCAGCAGCGTGTTTCAGTTGCTCTCCTTTAATTTATCTTAATTTGCTTTACTTTTTATTCTTCATCCTTCTTTTTAACTTTATTTTTTGGTAACTTGTAATAAGATCTTCCCTCTTTTAAGGAATCTTGAAGGTAAACTGTGTTTGACATTAAACACCTTAATTGTCTTTTTGTGATTCAGAGAAAAACAGCTAGAAGATTTAATATAAGACTATGAATGTTTAACATTGTTGTTCTGGTTTAAAAGAGCTCTGACAAACAAACAAACAAACAAACAAAAAACGCTAACCATGGGGCAAGTTAAATTAAACTCAGGAACACGTACAGCGTCCCTGATGTGCAGACAAATGATCTGAAATATATACTCAATATATCTTAAAAATATATGCTCTTAATTCATCTCGTTACTCTCCATTAACCGTGATTTATTAGCAGTAAATCAGATTTGCAGGAAATACTGGTACAGTCAGTAGAGTACAGGTTGGTGGGCGGGGCCTGTGACGTCTATTTCTGGAGCGCACGGGTTGGTGTTTTGAAGCCTCACGTGCATCCTAAAAGCGGAGACCTCTGCACGGTCCAGCAGTGTGGTGAGCACTGCCCTTCAGATAAGCTGCAATGGAGAGTTATGACTTGAAGAGATAAGCTGTCAGTGCTCAGGTTTCTCTAAGGCGTTTTTTTTCTGCCGTTACATTGTGCGCGCGCCGACATCTTGACAGTTTGTTTATTATTCTTTTTTTTTTATCATGTCCTTCTGTTTCCCAACCGCTGTATGATGGTCCCTGGACGAACATTACTACTTATCTGTTAGCTATAGAGTTATAGATACAGAAGGGTAAAAGTCGGCGCACTTGCTGCTGTTTGATCATCAGAGCGACGTGAATGTAAGCCGACCTTTTTAGGATCATGGTGGAGCTGAAATGTCTCACTGCTTACTGGCCTCTCATCCGATTCCTGGTTCCTCTGGCTATTACAAACATAGCCATCGATTTTGGGGAACAGGTAAGAAAACAAGAATCAAGTGAGTAAGTAGTCTCTCCTATAACCTTTATCTAGTCAGTAGGTGTGCTCGCTGAATTGTAAAAGAGCCGCTTACTGTTACTGAACACGGCATGTTTTAATGCATGTTGCACGCGCATCTTTTTAACATACACGTGCACACTATTATTATTTACCGATGTAACTGTGATACACTGTGTACAGGAACTGCAAACACAAGCACAGGTATTCTACAATGTTTAAAAGAAGACTGATAAAAAATATGAGAGTAATTATTTCCCCCTATTACCATCATCCTCCCTTACCATGCGCTATTCTGAACGGCTCGTGAAATGCGTCGCGTGATTCCATGGTAACGGATCATCCCACTGACTAATAATAATAATAATAAATAATAATAATAATAAGAAGAAGAAGAATGATGATGGTGATGATGATTGTTGTTGTTGTGCCTCATGTAAGTGGCATGTGCTTAAAGTTTCATTTCTACTTTGGTTGAAATTGCTGAAGCTCGCGAACGTATTTGTTGATGGCGCAGCAAAACGTTCATAATGATAGCCACGATTAAGCAGAGAGGATTTCACACGTGAAATGGCTGCTATAGAGTGAATTTTACAAGTAATCCTGTGATAGGAAGTCAACAACCTGAACGTTAAACGTGATTCACGTTTCAGTGGAGTTTGTTTTGTTGCAGTTTCTATTTTTGACCACTAGGTGTAACATTAACTTTTTAGAACTACAGTCAATGGGACATTGAGATGAGCTGCCCCACAGTTCACACAAACAAGTGACCAAATCAATTGCATATTGTCTTATACACTATATTAGGGATGACCCTTTGCTGTTCCAACATGACTGCACACCAGTGCACAAAGCAAGGTTCATAAAGACATGGATGAGCGAGTTTGGTGTGGAGGAATTTCACAGAGTCTTGACCTCAGCAGAACCTGACCTCACAACTGCGATTTAAGTGGAATGGTCAAAAATTTCCATAAACACACTCCTAAACCTTCCCAGAAGAGCTGAATCTGTTGTAGTTACAAAGGGCAGACCAACTCCATATTAAATTCATGTGCATGTATATCCCAGGTTTGGCCTGGCTCACAGTCTCTGCTCTAATTCATCTCAAAGGTGTTCTATTGGGTTGAGATCAGGACTCTGTGCAGGCCAGTCAAGTTCCTCCTCACTCATCCATGTCTTTATGGAGCTTGCTTTGTACACTGGTGTGCAGTCATGTTGGAACAGGAAGGGGTCATCCCCAAACTGTTCCCACAAAGTTGGGAGAATGAAATTGTCCAAAATATCGTGGTATGCTGAAATATCATGGCTTCAGCATACCACGATATTTTGGACAATTTCATTCTCCCAACTTTGTTTCCTGTTCCAACATGACTGCACACCAGTGCATGACTGCACAAAATATCGTAGTATGCTGAAGTTGGGGCACTGGTGGGTCAGTGGTAGGTTTCTCGCCTATCATGCGGAAGATTCATGCTGGGTTCAATTCCCAGCTAGTGCCTGGCCCCAGCCGCTAGATGTAGTGCTGGTCCCAAGCCTGGATTTAAAAAAAAAAAAAAAAAAAAAAAATGGGAGGGTTGTGTCAGGAAAGGCATCCGGTATAAAACCTGTGCCAAGTTGATGTGCAGACTGGTTGGTCTGCTGTGGTAATCCCTCACACATGTAGGGAGCAGCTGAAAGCTCAACAACAACATTGTGGTATGCTGAAGCATTAAGAATTTCTTTCACTGGAACTAAGGGGCCAAGCCCTGTAAATGATTTGGAGGGATATCCTAAAGTTTTTGGCAATATAGTGTATCTCTCAATTAGCAACTTCAAAAAAGTCAGTAGTCACTCAAAACACAACAATTTTTCAGTGGAATTTAAAGGATTGGAGATAAGAATGAGGAATTGTTGAAGACTAACACTTGTTGAACAGCTGATGGGTATAAATGTGTTACTTCACAATCAGAAAGGGAGATGCAAACTGACAATAATTTTATTTTGTTCTAATTAATCTCTGGACTTATACTTTCTCTCCACATTTTGTTATTTGTGATAATCAGGAAAGATCTCTGAAATTAATTCAGCTAAAAGCCTTGCTGGTATAAATTACAATTACAAAACTTTTCTTCATCAGTTAATCTTAAAGGTAAGCAAACCATTTATGAACAAATTCATATATTGTTTACTATGTAATATTTTGCACACTTTTAAAATAGCTTAATGTATAAAGTCCAGCAGATGTTGTGTTCCTCACTGGTTCTTTGGCAGGGTCAGGATTTGAAGACACCACACTGATTGTGTATTTCCTTTTGGAACATCAAGTTAGAATGATGCCATGTTGACGATAGCATTTGAGATATGCCACATCCAGGAGACAAGTCTAAATAGCGAGAGTCTTTTTACAGTTGTGGGGGATTTCTCCGTGCCTTGACCCATGCTGGATGTTGATTTCAGAGACCGTTCGTACATAGTGTCAGGTTGGGCAGAACCCTGCCATATACAATACACAGATTATAAAATATGTCTTTTTCCTTCCTTATTATATATGATTTTTCTTTTCTTTTCTTTTCTTTTTTCCACTCTACTGTAGAGGATGAGTTTATTATATTTAATAATGTATAAGATAAAATATTCTATTTTTATTGAAATTATACGTAATAAAACTCTTCTTACACATATGACAAAATACTGAGAGGCAGCTAATTATTTCTAATAACTAAGACTCTCTTGAATGTTTTATGGAGTGATTTCCAATATTCATTGTTTTTTTTCAAGTATGCGTCAAAATTTTAATATAAACCCTGTAATTATCACAAAAAGGAACCAAAACGTCCTTAAATGTAAAGCCTTATAGACGGCTCATAATTATTATTTTCATGGAAATAATTTTCTTCCTTTTGTAGAGCAGGTCTTTTTTCCAGTTTCCACTCTTTATTCATGCACATTCTGTACCTTATTTAGTTTATTTTTCATCTTAAATGTAGGGGCTTAGCCAACAGCTGGTCTTGTGGCTTAGACCATGTTATGAAAAAAATAGAGGGAAAAAAAATTAACCAAACATGCTATAGGGCTGTAGGGTCATTTCTGGTCTATTCAGCAGACTTTAATGGAACTTGTGGCTTGTAGCAGCTTTTTCAGCTGGTTTGCAGGTTCAGAGTTAATGCCTAATAATAACCAAGGATGAATAAATCAGACTTTTTTGTAAGGAATGTAAGAATTCTAGAGCTGATTTATCTAACTTAAACTTATTAACTTAAAGTCCCTGTTTTTTGTAGTGCATGTGGGCTTGTTTACAGTGAGGTGAACTGTAGTCTAACTAAATGTTATGCTCGCAACTATTTCTGTGCAAGGGACAGAGAGTTCTCGTGTGTGTGTGTGTGCGCATGTAGGCACATGTGTGTGTGAGAGAGAGTGAGAGTGTGTCTACATGCATGCAGGTTTGTGTGAGAGAGAGAGAGTGAGAGTTTGTCTGTGTTCATGCAGGCGTGTTTGTGTGTGTGTGTTTGAGAGGGGGAGAGGGAGTGTGCGAGTGTGTCCTTGTGCATGTGGGTGTGTTTGGGTGTTTATTTTTAGAAGGTCCCACACAGACAGGTAGATATTTGATAGAGAAGCTGACAGTGAAACATGATTATGTAGTAAACTGTAGAGATTCTTGAATGTATTGGTTACTGAAGATAAATAAACGAACATGGTGAACAACACCCCTCAAGTACACCACTGTGTCTAATACACTGATGTTATAGGAACATGGCCTTACTTTGTCCTATGAGCCTCATATCTGACCAACAGCTCTCTCTCTTTCTCGCCAACATGAAAATAAAAACCACATACTGCTGAGAATTATTTTGTTGAGTCTCACATGATCTCATTTTCAAAGTAAATCTCTAACCCGTTTTAGCATATGGAATTACAGCACCATTAGTAGATTAGGTAAAAGCCCACTTTTGTAGCTTGTGTGTCACAGTGGTGTCTCTGCGTTTTAAGGTCATCAAGGAACAGGTAAATTAAATAAAATTGTGTTTGTACCGCATCTGTGTCTGTGGCAGGCTCTGAACAGAGGTATCGCGTCAGTGAAAGAGGACCGTGTGGAGATGCTGGCCAGCTATGGTTTGGCCTACTCACTTATGAAGTTCTTCACTGGGCCCATGAGTGACTTTAAGAGTGTCGGGCTGGTGCTGGTCCACAGCAAGAAAGACAGAAGAAAAGCAGTGCTGTGTATGGTTGTGGCTGGTGTTATAGCCATAATCCTCCATGTTCTAATAGGTATGTGTGTTTGTTTTGAGACTTTCTGCAGCTACTTAATTGTTCAGAACTCCACTGCTGCTGTCTCAGTGCCACAGATTTTATTTTACGTCTCCCACCATGTGCAGTGGTAACAAAAATTCTTCCCATTGAGAATTACAGTAGATATTAGTGCCTGCTTTGTGGTGGGTGTTAAGCAAGGTACAATGCCAGAATCTGACTGAATTGACAATACAGCACCTGGTGCGTCTATGGCTTTTAAATCCATTACAAATGGTGTTCTTGTGTGACAGCTTACACAGATCTAGGATATTACATCATCAACAAACTCCACCATGTGGACGAATCTGTGGGCAAAAAGACGCGAAAGGCATTCCTTTACCTTGCAGTGTTCCCTTTGCTGGATGCCATGGTGAGTCCGAGTTTCATACAGTTCCTTAATTGCATAGTTTTTTAATTGTTTTGGTATAACTTAGAAGCTTAAAACTGTAGAATTGTAATCTTAGCATTAACTGTACAGTACTAATGCAGCCTGTTTATTAAGGCCCCCTAGTTGTGTAGACTCTGGCATTAAAACTCTGACTATAATGCAGAAATAGCTTTCACATACAGAGAATAGTGACAATAAAAAACTAACAAAAACTGCACACCAGCTTTCAAAAGCAATTTGACATTTATATTTATATTTCTGGCATTTGGCAGATGCCCTTATCCAGAGCGATGTACAAAAGTGCTTTGAAGTCTCCATCACTGAATACATTAACACTGGTTAAATAGGTCACAGACTTAGGATACCATCAGCCTAAAACTGAGTTATTTTTTTATATGTACATACAACAATACATGAAATAAACAGGGAAAAAAATAAGAGCTAGTTTAAGTGTTTCAGGAAGTGGTAGGTTTTCAGCCATCATATGAAGACAGTCAGTGACAGTCAGCTGTATGGACATCTAGGGGAAGTTCATTCCACCACCTCAGTGCCAGAAAAGAGAAGAGTCTAGATGTATACCTTCCTCTTACCCTGAGAGATGGAACTGAAATAGGTGAGCATTTCATCTCACTGTTGTGGAACACTAAATAACTGAACAGATGTGTCGTATCAGCAGTTATTTGACTCCTGATGTAATGTAGGAAAGTAATTTAGGACATCACAAACCAAATTCTTTTAATATAAAAAAATTATGTTCCATCGAGTAAACATTGAAATTCAGCTGATGGGTAGAAACAAATGTTATAGTCATAGTTTAGCTAATTTATTTAATTTTACACCATGGTATATTTGGTATAGCTCTGTCCTTTCATTTAAGTGAGTGCCATTGTGCAGTGCCTACCTTTAGGGACATTAAATTGAATTAATATATTTAAAGTATTAGCCTCCAGTCCAGTGTCCAGTGGCAGGATCTCGCACTCTCTTTGCCGCGGCCCGGGTTCAATTCCCAGGCAGGGCACTAACCCAGCCACTGAAGTGTTAACTCCCAGTACTAGTCCCAAGCCTGGATTAAATGGGAGGGTTGCGTCAAAATCGAAACCTGTGGACCAAATGATTCACTGTGGCGACCCCAAACAGGGAGCAGGACATTAGCTAGAGATGCAAACAAAAGTAATTTAAAGCAGTTCTATCACTGCTATGCTTCACTATGTCTTGTGAGTGTTCATGATGCAGTTTTGTAAGGCGTGTTCTCTAACACACGCTGAGGCTTCAGGTGCATTTACATTGGTGTCCTATGAGACGTTAATTTGTGAGCTTTGTTCAGCTAATCATGTGACTTCAGAGAACAACTGGTTGCACCAGAACTACTTCAAGGGTTTCGCACCTGTGGGTGTGAATACTTCAAATAGTTTTTAATTTTACACAAATTTATTTATACAAAGTTCTGCATTTTAGAGACACATCAAATGTAAGTTGATATTTAACCTGAATTCTCCAGCCAAAGCTTAATTCACTAGATTGTGTTCATCAGGTGAAATAAGACATTATACCTGACGTTATATTTATATTTGATTTCCTTTTTTCCCCCTTAGGCCTGGATTCATGCTGGCATCCTTCTAAAGCACAAATACAGCCTGCTGGTGGGCTCGGCTTCAATCTCTGATGTTGTAACGCAGGTAATATATCTCTCACACTCTCTGCGCTCATCATCTCTGTCAGTTACAAAGCAGAAGTCTTGAGTCGTGGGCGAACACAGATCAGAAATTGATGGGTTTTTACACAAATGGATGCAGCATAAAGGGAGTTGAATAATAGTGTGAGATGAACATAAAATTGGTTGTTAGTTCTGCTGGAGGTGAAAATGATTGCAGTCAAAAGCTCTTTTATGCAACTGAAACAGCTCAGTAGGTACTGATGTAATGACCACTGAGTCTTTATTTTTCATTTTCTATATTTTATTGTATTTCTTTTGCTTCTGTTCCTTTATGTATGTGCATATAGTTTCATAGTTAACATAGTACTGTTAAGACCGAGTCCTTCGTGTACAGCAGTATTACATCTTTAATCATTTCCTCTTCTGTAGATCATGTTCGTGGCAATCCTACTCCACAGCAACCTGGAGTGTGCTGAGCCCTTGCTCATTCCAATCCTGTCTTTGTACATGGGAGCACTGGTGCGCTTTAGCATTGTGGGACTGGGCTACTACTGCAACATTCATGACAACATTCCTGACTCCAGCACCCAGGACATGGGGGTACAGTTACTAAATCTTTACCAGCCTCAGATGCAATCAAGCAGTGTGTAACTTAGAACAAAAATGTGACTGACAGATGAAGTGAATAAGTGAATAGTGGCACCTGTTAGTGGGTGGGCTATATTAGGCAGCAAGTGAACATTTTGTCCTCAAAGTTGATGTGTTAGAAGCAGGAAAAATGGACAAGCGTAAGGATTTGAGTGAGTTTGACAAGGGACAAATGGATGACTGGATCAGAGCATCTCCAAAACTGCAGCTCATGTGGAGTGTTCCCGGTCTGCAGTGGTCAGGATCTATCAAAAGTATCCTTTCAGTCCTTTAAGTCCTGTAAGTATCCTTTAAGCACCAAGATGTTAGCAGCTGCCAAAACATGGGCCCCACCTCGCAATTTACAGGACATAAAGGATCTGCTGCTACAAACTTTCAAGCAGCACCAGTGTGTGTGTGTGTGGGTGTGTGTGTGGGTCTAGCTCACATCTCAAGGCTTGAGGGTCAATTTCCACCTCCACCATGTTTGTAAGAGGTTTGTATATTGTCCCCATGCCCGAGGGGCTTCCTCTGAGTAATTTTTTTCCCCAGTCCAAAGACATCTGTTGTGGGCTGATTGGCATCTCTATATTGTCTGTAGTTTGAGAATATGTGTAATTGTTCCCTGTGATAGCCTGGCATCCTGTCCAGGGTGTGCCCCAGTCTCCTGGGAAAGTCTCCAGGTTCCCCTGTGACCTAGCAGGATAAGTGGTTTAGAGAATAGATGTATGGATGGATATTCATTCAGGTTCATAAATATTTGATATAAGATATTATTATTATTATTATTATTATTATTATTATTATTATTATTATTATTATTATTATTATTATTTTAACTGTCCAATACTAAAGAATAGATGTATGGATGGATATTCATTCAGGTTCATAAATATTTGATATAAGATATTATTATTATTATTATTATTACTATTATTATTTTAACTGTCCAATACTTTATACTGGGGTTAAAAAAATGTAATAAATGTAATAGATATACAGAACTGTTTAATTATGTATAGTATGTGCTATTAATTTGGTCCAGTCTAGCCAAAAAAAGATTAAAAGAAATATGTGTGAATTTAGGCTTTTCCCCTTATGGCATCATAATAACATATTGAAAGTTGTGAATGTTGCACTACTGCCATCAGCTGTGATATCAGCTCGAGTTATTCTGCTACTCATCATTGTCCGATTTCACACCTAACACCACATTATCTGCACTGTGAGCAAGAGCTATGCTTAAAGGGCAATACCGTGACTGCTGTAGAGAAGTGGTCACTGCTATTAATGCTTAATAGCAGAGCAGAGACTGGATTAAACAGAAACAACCAGTCTATCAAAGAGCCTTTCATTTCTCATTTTAGGTTTGTTTTATTTTCTAGGGAGATACCACTGTCAGAAAAATGTTAAGCTTCTGGTGGCCACTTGCACTCATACTGGCCACCCAGAGGATCAGCAGGCCTATCGTCAACCTGTTTGTGTCTCGAGATCTCAAAGGCAGCACTGCTTCCACTGAGGTTAGTGGTATTGGCTTTTAGCTTGTGATAAACAGGCACAATGTTTTTACTTAAATGCACTGAATCTTTGTTTTGTGTGTGTGTGTGTGTGCGTGTGTGTGTTCCAAGGCTGTAGCAGTGCTCACAGCTACCTACCCAGTGGGACACATGCCTTATGGTTGGCTAACTGAACTACGGGCAGTGTACCCAGCCTTCGACAAGGTGTGTTTTCTTATTTTATTTCCTTAATTCCTGATCCTCAACCTTCTAGCAAACATGATTCCTCTCAGATGACAAAAGAGGTTATAAAAGGGCTAAAATATAAGTTCAGATACAGTTCAAATGTTTAAAAAAGTGGAAGTTTTTGCACAATGCTGAACAAGCTAGTGTCACAAGGAGGTGTAAATTTTGTATCTCTGTTAGCTGTGGGTGTCAATTCTTATTCAGATTCTTATTGGGTGATTCATTCAAAGTGTCAGTGACGCATGAGGCTGTGTAGCATGTGTCTATGTAATTCTATGTTTTTATTTATCACTAAATAACAATGCTGTGGTCCTCACCAACTTCTATAAATCTGTTGATTTCAGATTACAACAAAAACACAGCAGATTTCAATATGTGCCCCCCCCAGAAATAAATAAATAAATTCTAATTAATTAATAATGAGTGGGGTTTGTCATAAAGTGGAGTTCATCTTTGTCTCAGTGACTGTAAATTTCCCAGGTCCTACAGCTGCACCAGTGTACTTGGCTGTTAGTATGAGGTGTGTAAGAAAAATCGTCGAAGATCTTAATGTAGAAGTTTATTGGAGCGTCGCAGTGACAAAATACATAAAGTACTTTGGGTTCATCGGAGACAAAAAGAACGCAGGAAAAATCCTGCTCAAACCTTTTATACAGTGTTTCCTGTGTGTAATTTAAATGAGTTTCACTTTAAATGTAAATTACAGTAAGAACTGTGTATTCCCAAAGGACTGGATGATACTGTCTTCTAGCCGGATGTCTTTCAATGGTAATCACGTTCACGTACACCTTGGCTAGGTATTGTTCTAGTCCTTGGCTAGTCTGTAGTTTCTTACAGGTGTCTCTGGTGATAGGCTGTGTTTAGGTTTTTTTGCCAGACATGACACTGAGCATGAAGACCAAACATCACCTTGGTCTCATCGGTTTGAAGGATATTGTCCCTGAAGCAAAAGTGATTGCTAAACTGAATGTATTCAATATGTACTGGTCTGTAATGGCAGAGTGTTGATTAGCAGCAGCTTCTATATTTGCATAAATGTTGGAAGGTAAAGGGGGCAATTTTCATAAGAAGAGAAAATCATGAGTAGCTGGAATTATAATGTAATCAACCGTTAACGTTGTAGAGTTTTATTTAGTTGTCCACAGTAATCAGTCATTTTCTCTCTGTCAGGACTGTATGTTCACTACAAAATGCTTCAGATATAATATAGTGGCATTTTAAGACTTGCAAAGTGCAGTTCAGCTTTATTTGGGATTTAGCTACAGACAAAATGTAGGTCAGCCTAGGAAAAAGGTAGCTGAATGTAATAAAGTAAAAGTAAATTTTGTTTTTTTAATTTTATTTAAGTAAGTATTAAAAGGGCACACAATTACAGATACCGTTTACTCCTGGGGTTTCCAAGCTTGTACACAAACAGCTGATTTCATTCCAGTCATTCAGACGGTTATGCAACAGGGATCAGCCTTCATTTTTGTTTTATCTTTAAAGATCTTTTTTTTTTTTTTTAACAGTATGCACATTTGTCTTCTACACTAGTATAGATTTGGGTCTTATTGATCCTAATTGTACTCAGGTCTAGTTTAGGGTTAGATAGAATATAGTGTAAACTTTAACAGGACATTTTTGAAGGGTTATTTAAGGTTAATTTTTTTTTTTAACGAATATTTGAAAGTTATGGTCGTGCTTCACTTGTCATGCGTAAGAAATGAGATCTTAAACATGTCCTGATCTGCATCATGTGGGTGGAATTTTCTCAGATCAACACACATTGTCCATTTCAGCCAACATGTTTTTCATTAGAATGTCTCTTTAAGCACACCTGTAGCTAATTACATAGCAGCCATATAACACTGACTTGCCTGCGGTGGTGTGAACCTCCCCGAACGTCTATGATTCAGTTGTTTGTGTGTCGGCTTGACTAAAGAGGACACAGAATCCTTTTGATAGAATAAGCGTGACCTTACCTTTATTTGTACAAAGTATGAATAGGTTGTAATGTTTTACGGTTTACTTGTCTGCTGTTTTTTTTGGGATGCGTGATTGTATATGTAGAGACATGTTTTTCTAAATGCCTATATATTAATTATTATCATCTGTTTTAAGAGTAAATGCAAATTTTAAAACGGGTTCATTTAAATGTGTTTTAAATACACGGACTTGCACAATAGTAATGTTTTATTTTTTGAAACCTTTTGACATCAGATATAAGCAAAAAACTGTAAACATAATTATAAATTTAAATATTAGTGTGAAAATAAATATAAAAATTAATTGATTGACCAGTCACAGTTGTAGTATGGGATTTAGTTCAAATATTTTACCATATTTGCTCAAATCTTTAATAAAAAAAAAAAAAGAAGAAGAGAGAAACACTTGAAAGATGGTCTATCAGATCTACTGTGTGTATATTGCAATATACAGTTTCAATGATTGATTTTAGTAGTCATCTCTTCTTGCTCACAGTCTCAGAGGATCTAAAGCAGTTCATCTCCTATCTTCTTCTGAAAGGGTCGGAGTGGGTGCAGGTTTTTATTCCATTCAAACAGGAAATACACGAGTCTACAGGACACTCAGGAATCAGGTGTGGCTTCTGCTTGGTAGGAATGAAAACCTGCACCCACATCGGCACCATTATTGCAAGGCATCACATGCATTCATAGATCTCAGTTTATAGAGTGCATGGAGGAAACACGCACAGACACTGATGAATGATGATGGAATGATAGTGAACTGGTTTGACAGAATAAGCTCATGCTTTCACTTGTTATATGCTTGGTATTTGATAATTGGCTTTTGTTTTTTTGCCTGGTGTCCTTTTTTTAATGATGTCAACAATATTTTTCTTTTCCTTATCCAGAATAACTTGAACAACAAGCTAGCTGCTGGTGCTGGAGTGACAAAATCTCATATCAAGAGGTTCGCCTTAGTCTGCTTTACTCTCTCTGTAACGGTAAGAATGGCTGTTAATCGTTTAGGAGGGTATTTATTGCGCTATGCATTTTGTTGCTTTACTGCTAACAAAAGCTGAAATCTAGTGAAGACCACACTGATGATTTCACTTAATACTTTTCTCTGAAGGTGCTCACATAATGCCAGTTTAGTACAGTAAATGTAGTGAAGTGATCTTATTATAATATCTCATTTGGAATAAAAATCACATTTTGTTTACACCTCATTGAAAAATAAAATAAAGTGATTTACACCTCATCAAACAAGGTAGAGAATCTATTTAAAGATCATTTAAATAAAAAAAAAAAAAAAATTGCCCAAATCTCTTGGTGTCCCAGTGCTTTCTCAAAAGGACTCTCATGCTTGTTGCTATGGTAATGACACAACCATGACATGGAGTTGACAATATTTCTTGCAGAAATGTACAGTATTCAAAGTGTAAACATAACAGGCAAGGTGTAGCTATCATTTTTATATATCAAGATGTAGCTACCATTGGTGATGTATACACCCTCTTGTGGAGTACTGGATTCTGATTGGCCAGGCGAGCCAGCTAGGAGTTTTCAAAGAAGGTACACACTCCTTCATTACTATGTTTTTATTTATTAGGGCTTAAATAACAGTTTAAACTCTACCTATCAACTCTACCTTGGTCTAACCCTAACCCTAAACCCAGAAATTTTTTTGGCGGTGGCACGGTGGCTTAGTGGTTAGCAGGTTCAATTCACACCTCCAGTGTCCGTGGGTTCGAGTCTCGCTCTGTGTGTGTGGAGTTTGCATGTTCACCCCATGCTTGGTGGGTTTCCTCTGGGTGCTCCGGTTTCCTCCCACAGTCCAAAAACATGCTTCTAGGCTGATTAAAGTCTCTAAATTGCCCATAGTGTGTGTGTGTGCCCTGTGATGGGTTGGCACCCCATCCAGGGTGTATCCTGCCTTGATGCCCAATGATGCCTGAGGCACAGGCTCCCTGTGACTTGTGATAGATCGGATAAGCAGTACAGACAATGGGAAAAAAACAACTTTTTTTTTGGTTTGTTCAGATGCAATTTTGCAAATCTAATGCTGCCATATTCTTTTTGGAGAAAAGGGGCTTTTTACTGGCTGGAGTCTTTACGGTACTCCAACATGAGGGTGGTTTCACACACTAGGCTTCTGGGAGGCCGTGACAGGTGGAGGGTCTCTTCCTGTATAGAAACGAAGAACTGTACTAATAAGCCTGTGGAACCTAGAGAGATGTCATACATGGTGCAGTTTTATGGCTACTACCTTTGGGGTAGATGGTGACTTTAGAGTTTAGCAGTCCCTGGAGAATTGATATAGCTAGGATTAAGGAAATGTACAGGTTTCTGTCGATAAGCTGAATAAGATTCCAAAAACAATTTGGCAGCTACATTCACAAGAGTCTTGTGAACTTGTAAATCACAGTCCTCAATTAGCGACCCACTGAAAGTGGCCAGTTGGTGATTTTTTTTCTAACCTTCAACTGTTTTTTGATGGTGTTTGCATCCTGTTTGCATTGAGTCTGTGCCCATGATGTCCTCAGATTCTTGTTCTTGGCAGTGAAATCCACTGTGTTTCCTGGTGAAGCCCAGCCACCATTAGGTTGATGTTTTGTGCATGCCAAGATTTTCCTCTGATCAGTCCACCCGGTCTCCTCACATGTACATGTTCATGTAACATGCATATAAACAAAATTGCCAAGCTTCAGTGCTTGAAAAGCTCCAAAAAACTCCCAGCCAGGTCAACACATATATAGGATTCATCACTGAGACAGATAAAAGACCCCAAATGCATCCTAAATGATATTCCCAAATGATAATACTGTTAAAGTAGACTGTAGTTTGTGTGTTCATCAGGTACTACAGCTCATAGATGAGGCTCACTGGTGTCTTTTAACCTGGATTTTCATTAAGACTTGGCCATAATTTCTTGTAGGTCATATTGCAGCATGTGCATGTCGATACACTTTATTACACAGATTATTTATTAGTGCATGTAATTTGACTTGTAGGTACATGCTCTGTGAATGGAGGTGGAAGAATTAGGTGGAAGACTGAGGATTGATTTTTGCTTTATGACCACACTTGTTTTGTGCTTGGGTGAACTGGCACTAGGATGAACTGGCACACGTACAAGTAGTTCAAAAGTCAACTGCCAATCAAAAAGCTGTTTTCATCCAAGCGATTATCTCTGTCTGCAAATCACGGTATATTAAATAGGGGAATAAACTGATCTCCAAAACAAATTATGATATTTTCAAGGGTTTTTGTATGCATTAAAACTCTTTACGTATTGTTCATACTTCAGTAATTACCTAGCTGATTTATTATATTCAACATTTTTCTAAAGAGCCTCAACTTTGCCCTCAATGCACTGTCTGTGCATCTCCAATGAATATTGAAATAGGAAAAAAAATGTATGGAATATTATACATTTATAAATAAATTATATATTATACTTATTTTTCTTGCAATAATTATATCCAAGAATTTCTTCAGCTCAAGTATTTTCTTTCTTTTTTAATTTTCTGTATTTTTACTTTAAGATCTCAAAATCTGACTTGTTTTTCTAATTATCTGGTTATGCCAGAGCAGATTATTGTAATAATTACTATTGGTTACGTCTACAGTATAAATAAGAGTGGAACTTTGTGGTAAGACAATGAGAAGGTTGCTGTTGTACCTTAACAGTTCAGTAAAACTAAGGATATTTTTTGTGAATGAGTAGAACAGCCTGGTCTGTTTCATGCACTTCAGTTAATTGTAAAAGTTATAATTAATGTTTAGTCCAAATAATTTCCTTTATCCTATTTCTCTGATGTATTTTTACGTACAGTAAAGCTTTCCTATTATTAATTAAGTTAAATTTTATTTGCTTATGGCTTTTAACTAAGGACCATCACAAAACAGTGATACAGAAATATATAAAAAAAATAGATAAAAAAAAAAAGAATTCTAAATTAAAAAGTTACAAAATTTTGTATTTAAAATGAGAAAATATGAGGAAGAAACCCAAGACTCAAAAGTGAACTCATCCTCATCTGAGTGACATTGCGATTATAAATCATTTCTCTTGTGTAACTGTGTACTGTATGGTTAAAATATGCAACTGCGCATGAAATGTTGAAGTGTTGAGACTTGAGTGCAAAAATGATAACTGCAGTACAAAGCCACATTCATGGTTTCTAAGTGTTACTATCCACAGCAATCCCATGTATCTCCTGGCTGTCCATGTGCAGCCATCCTAAGCAGCAGCGAATGGCCTCCAAGTGATGAGACTCCAATCAAGAGTAGATCAGGATGGATCAGGCAGGTTCAGAGCGCTATTATCAGCCTTACTTATCTGGAGCAACAACCAGTCCCTGTATAAACTGTTTCTATAGGAATCAAAATGCACTGGAATGAGCACAGAAATAAAAAACCTGTGATTTGAATTTCAGGCAGCATTTATTGGCAGAGCCATGCTGTTATTGAAGATTAATCAACATCTGCTCACAAGTCAGAAACTCCATAGCACTGTGGTGTACTTTACAACAACTAAAGAAAAATAACAAAACCCTAACATCTGTTCCAAATCTTATCATGTGATGAAATGTGTCATTGTAAACCTTTGGTCAGGAAAACTCTTGAATCATGTAAATTTAAGCCATTATGTCAACACAGAAAAACAGAGTATCTGCTTCTTATTACACTTTGTCAATGAAAAGTGATGATAAATTATTGCAATATTTAATTATTTTAATTCCTCTGACCTAACCATGGCTCTTTTTTTCTTTTAGGTTTATTGTATGCTAATTGGAAGTGGCTTCTCTTCTACAGTATAACACTGATTTAATACTATCATAAGCAGTTGATGAAGGAGATATACAGTAGATGGTCTTTTTGAGAGGTTGAAATCTAACAACATTGTATATATTGTAATCATTGAAAGTTGCGATGACCTTCACTGCGAGTTCCCTAGCAATAACCATGTTTTTGCTCAAAATACTGATTTAAGAGGTGTAGTAAAGTTGGTATTCCCATAAAATGCAACTATCTCACAAACAGCAACCCACAAACACGACAAACTAGAGTTATTGCTCACAGACCCATATGTAGATAACTGTCGGTTTGTCTTGTTTGTTTGTTTTGACCACAGTCTAGTTCCTGTGCTCTTGTTAGATGTTG
The DNA here is from genome assembly GCF_019097595.1 of Hemibagrus wyckioides. Taxonomy (NCBI): domain Eukaryota; kingdom Metazoa; phylum Chordata; class Actinopteri; order Siluriformes; family Bagridae; genus Hemibagrus; species Hemibagrus wyckioides. Next base: position 9,221,605 of record NC_080732.1, on the reverse strand, counting down.
TGCTTAATGCACATTTGAAAATGGAAAAGCCCATTTTGTTTGGATGGAAATAATATATAACCAAAGAAAACCCTGTTTTAGATGGCAAGGAAAAGACGGGGGTTTAGGGTTAAGGATATGTTTCTTTGAACCCTGATACCTGGTGCATTTGGAGCTTTTACAGTTCAATAACAGGATGCTTTGTGGTATGTGGGAGGGCTTGGGATAGTTACAGAAAGGTGCAGAAAGTGCCTGGGAGGATACCCAGGATCTCTCACTGCAAACAAGTGTGTGCTTGGCACACCTGGGAGGACACACAGGATCTCTCATTGTAATTTAAGCTTGTGTTTGGCACATCTTACCAGACATGCCTACCAGGTAAAGAGTGGGCTTGGCATAAGAAGTGCTGCTCATGCAAGAGTGGCTTTTGGCTGCATGTCCCTGCTTGAACAATGACAAAACATGCTTTCCACAGCGCATTCAAAACACCACAAATGAGAAAAACATCCATGACAGCGACAACAAACAGTCTAGAGCATGACTGGCAGGATGAGATTGTTTGGAAAATGTTGTGTGTAGTATTAGTTATTTGAAGCCATGCAGGGTGCTTTGTAATGATGAGGCATTAACACTTGCACATGCTTGTTTTTCATCTAGCTATGCTTCATAGTGTTCTGGACCCCTGGGGTGTCCGAGCTGATCCTGGTGAATGTGATTGGAGTGGATGCAAATTTCGCTGAGCTCTGCACTGTTCCTCTTCGGATATTCTCCTTCTTCCCTGTTCCAGGTTAGATTTCATGTGCAACACATCCACTGCCCCAAATACATGGAGCCAACATGAAATGCTGTGCATTATAGATAGATAGATAGATAGATAGATAGATAGATAGATAGATAGATAGATAGATAGATAGATAGATAGATAGATAGATAGATAGATAGATAGATGTCTTTCTGGTTAATTCATTTATGGTCATGGTAAAAAGAATATCCACCCTCAATTTTCATGTTTCAATATATCAGGGCCTAAATAACAAATCTGTTGTCTTCACCAACTTCTATAAACAAACATATGACCACTGGCAACAACAACAAATAAGCCACAACAGGCATCCTTTTATTCACAGCTCTCATAAGATCTCACCACAGCTTCTCAATAGAGTTGAGGTCTGGACTTTAACTTGGCCATACCTAAAATCTTTTTTTTTTCTTTAGCCATTCAGTATGTTGTCAGTTTGCTGGTATGCTTGGACTCATTGTCCTATTACATGACTCAGTGTAAGCTGCTGGACTGATGGCTTTAAATTTGTCCCACAGAATATTCTGGCATAAACTGAAGGTTATCATTTTCTTAGAGAATTAATGTTTCCCAGGTCCTGAGGCTGCAAAAATAAGCCCGGATTATCACTCTTGCTGTGCCATATGCTTAACAGTATGAGGTTTACCTGAAGTAAATGTATGCATGTGACACTTTTTGTGGCATATTTACTTATTATGGGGGTGGTGGAGAGATCAAAATCAAAATCTTCTATAGATTGTGTTCATTTAGGATGAGACGATTTTCATATTCATCACACCAGCCAGTCCCAGAGAAAGATGTTGCATCATATAGTATAAAGGTGATCAGTCAGAATAACTCTGTATGGCCACTACACGTCCATGTGGTGCAGTACCAGTGGAAATAGTGGGAACAGTAACATTAGAATATTGTGTCTCTAGCTGACCATAATTAATACTAACAGGTTTACCTATTTTAGCTAGTGTTTGAATTTTAATAATGTCTCTTTTACCTGTCAGACCTGCCAAAAAGGTCTGTTTTGTATATCAGTCTTCTGCAATTTCTGGATTAATCAATACTTTGGGATGTATTGTCACATTGATGTGTTTTTAATTTGTGACAAAGCTTGACAACAATCACGATGATGGCATTGAAGTTTTTCAAAACAAACAACAAGAGGTTGCCAGTCTGTGCCGTGCATTCACTAAATACATTTAAACCAGTTGAAGAGGGAAGTTAAGGCACTGATGTGCCATCTTGTGAATGTCGCTTTTAATCCACTGGAAGTACAAACATGTAAAACAATGCAGCTTTAATTGACGCCACTTCTGTTAAAACGGTTCCTTCCAAAATTAGAGTTCCTGTTTTATGGCATGTTATGGCTCAAGGACTCAGCTACACACGTTTATTGTTGCAATTCCAGTATACTGTGTAGTGTTTATACATTTGACTCAGACTCCTCCTGTTACATCATTTTTTTGCTATCAAACATTCAGTCTTTCAGTATTTAAAATACAGCTTTGAAATCGGAAATGGAAACCGGACATTGATATCACCAGGTGATCAGCTGAGAAGTTAATAGTGTATAAGCTGTATATGCTGTAGAAGACCAACCAAGAAATAATACTGAGACTGATAGGCAGGTTGATGGTCATCTGACAGGATGTAGATTTATTGTAGGCTGTTCTTCAACATGAATTATCCTTTAAAAAATAAACTGATCATACATCTAATATAAAATATGCCATAGATCTGTTGCCCAGTCATTACTCTTTGGTTTCTCTTCAGGTTTGCAGACTGAATTCTTTAAAAGGATATTCAGTCACTACAGAGCACTTCCCTTTGTGACCTTTGACCTGCTTTGTGCGTTCCAGTGACCATTCGAGCTCATCTGACAGGCTGGTTAATGACTCTGAAGAAGACGTTTGTGCTAGCCCCTAGCTCTGTGCTGAGGATAATCGTGCTCATCACTAGTCTCGTAGTGCTTCCTTACATGGGGTGAGAATAAAGTGTTTATCATCATGTCACTGCTTTAACTGATTGTTCTACTTTGGATACAGTAGAATGCAATTTAAGATGAATGTGTTGCTGTTTATTAAGTTAACAACGTTTCTCATTTATAAGTGAGGTATGTGTACCTTAAGAATATATTGTGACCTCCTTAAATTGGGATTAGCTAAATGTTCCTGTTTTTATAATACACAGGGCTATGTGGTAGTGACCTATATTCCCTGAACATTTGAATAAAACTGCATACATTTGTCTCAATACTCTTGTGGGATGTGATAGCTTAGTGGTTAAGGTGGTGGACTACTGATTGGAAGGTTTGACTCCCAGGTCTACCAAGCTGCCACTGCTGGTCCCTTGAGCAAGGCCCTTAACCCTCTAATTAACTAATTGCTTAGTTGTATAAAATTAAATAAAATGTAAGTCCCTCTGGATAAGGGTATCTGCCAAATGCCAGAAATGTAAATGTAATACTATTCTGTCTGTAGATTTTAAGACTGGTGTGACAGCAATTATAGATCAGTGCTCGATATTCACAGCCAACTATAGCTACAAATACACAGCTAAGATAAGATAAGATAGAACTACATTAATCCCAATGGAAATTTCTTTGTCAGAGACTGCTTCAGGAGTACACAAGAGAAATATATATAAATGAAATATGCTACATATACAAAATGTACAAAAAAGGTGCTTGAGAATTAAGATCATATTGCACATGATATGTTATTATGTGATATTAACATGCCTATTGTGAATTGAGATGCACATAATAATACAGTAATACAGTCAGTGTTCATTGTTTAAGCTAGGGTTAAAGGCACTGCACTGTAATAGATGGTAATGCAGTGAGAGGTTGACAATGTGTATTGTACTTTATGAATAATTTGCTTAGTTGTCCACACTGAATGTCTGTAAACATTTTCCCCCCACATTAGAGCAGCCAATGATCCATACATGTCCTGTCCGGTCATAGCTTGTTATTCTTACCTGAGTGTATTGTGCAGGGTGCATGGTGCTACATTAGGAGTAAGCTCACTACTGGCCGGCTTCCTTGGAGAAGCCACAATGGTGGCAGCAGGTGCATGCTACGTGTATCGACAGCAGGTGAGCGAATGACACAAATTTAATAGCTTGGCTGGAAAGATAGTCATGTGATCATAGTGAATTTTATATACACTTGTTGATATTTGAGGTCTCTGTGAATTGCTGATATCTCTTCCTTTCTTTCATCCCTCCGTTCATCATACATCAAACCCTTTCACTCCAGAGAAAGAATTCAAGCAGAGAGCAGGCCACACAGGAGGAAAACTCTGCCCCCATGAGAGATGTCACCTCTCCAATGGTGTTAGATGACATCCAAGAGGTGGATGAGGAAGAAGGACAGGAGGATGAGGAAGAAGGACAGGAGGATGAGGAAGAAGGACAGGAAGATGAGGAAGAAGGACAGGAGGATGGGATTGAAGAAGGGAATTGAGAGAAAAGAGAACCCTGAGGTGAAGTGATAGCACAAGGGAAAAATACGGGATTTTTGCTGTGGATTTTGTGTATTAGCTAAAAGAAAAACTAACAATACAAACTATACTCCTGAAACCAAATTACGGCACTGTCATGTATGAGTGGAGCTTTCCTGCTCAGACCAAGCCTGAACTGATGGATCTGCTAGCACTTTCTACAGCTGACAGAACCTTTTTGCACTGAAGTCCTTCACAGACTCTCTGTCCAGCATTTGCCAATTCAGCAGTACTAAATATGGGAGTGGCTGGAAGATGTTTTTCTCTCTGTTTCACACAATCTTGTTAAAACCAACACCCAAGTACATCTAATTGCACAGAGAGAGTCAATCTGGCACAAAAGCACAGTTTCTGAACTTTGACCCAGTGGTACATGTTGTTTGTTACAGTATAGGCCTTAAAATGCACAATATCTGTTATTGCACATTGTCTGTAAACGCACAATAGACTGTTGATGTATTACAGTGATAGCTACAAATGTTCAGGGAAATACACAAAGGAGATGCATAACATTTTTCTTTATTTTTTATGCTACACTTGTTCTATCTAGTGCTCTGTGGTTAATGGGAGGTTGCATGGATTATTTATATGGGTTTTATATATATATATATATATATATATATATATATATATATATATATATATATACAGTATATGTGTGTATATATATATATATATATATATATATATATATATTTTCTTTTTTTGTTTTTGTTTAGAGCCTTCTGTGGTGAAAGCTTTCTAACATCAGCTTAGATAGAAATCTACATATTAAACGTCTAAACGTCAGAGATGTCTAGAATTGCTAAAGTGTTTAATTACTTTTTGTCTTAAACCTATTTGATAGTTTGGAAAACAATGCTTTATAATATTTTTTATATAACTATACAAGTTCTCATCAAACTCTTTTATGGCTTATAAAAAATGTCCCACAAAACAAGAGTAAACATTACAATGCATAAAATGTTTCTTTTAGATAGTAAATTAATAGAAGTGCGCTATTTTCAAATTAAGAAGGAATTATTTGTAATATTTTAATGGAGTATTATGATACAGTATTACTTTTATCCAAAGTGACAAAAAACAAGAAAGTACAAGAAAAACGATGCATCAAGCAATATAAGTAGTGCCGCCATTTTAAGTGAGTGTTAGAGGAGTAAACACAGTAGAGGAGTAAGAGGCAGTGGAGTGGGAACTTTCATGGAAGTTTTCATGAAAGTGGTGGGTCTTAAGCAGATTTTTTTTGAAGATAATTATTGATTCTGCTGTTTGGATCAAAGTTAGTAGTTTATTTCTCCACTGAGGGAGTCATTTGGAAGATTCTGGAAAGGGACCTCATGTCTCTCTGAGAAGGTTTACCAGACGCCAGTCATTAACTGATCACAGGTTGTGGGAGGGATGTTGCGGGCCACTGTTCCAGACATGGGCTTGAATGTGAGCATAAAGGCCTTGTATTTGATGCATTTTGAATCATCCGATGTCTGGGAGGCTCGGGAGTATTGCGTTTGCTGTAGTCCAGGTTTGAGATAAGAGCCTGGATTAGTAGCCGTGTGGCATAATCAGTTATACTTGCTTTGTAAAAGTCTTGGGTTTGATGCTGGTGGCTTAGCAGCCAGTGGAGGGAGATAAAGAGCAGTGTGACATCAGTTTTTTAGGGCTGGTTGAATGCAAGGCTTACTGATGCATTATAAAATATTCTGAAGGGGTTTGATGGAGCTGGCAAGGAGACCTAGGTTTAAGTAGTAGTTTTTACTCCAGAAAGCCTGGATGGCAGCTGTGTGGCATGATCACCTAGACTTAACTAGAAATACTTATAAAGCATTGTTACCAAGCTACAAAATTTGTAAGGCAAAGTAATGTATTATTGAATTTTAAGAAGTTTCATCTGCAATCTGGATTAAACCAGTCTCAGATCACAGTGTGTTTCTACATTCAAAATTTAGTTTTAATTCCATTTAGTCTCAGGCATCACTGCAGCTCACAGCAACATTTACACTCTCTACCATTCAGATCCTATTGGATTTGTTCTGTGAGGAGCTTCAGGAACAACATGGAAGATTAATTCTATATTCATGGAATGTCAGGAATTCCACATATATTAATACTCTTACAGGGTGTGTAAGCCTGGGGAAAAACCCGTCACATGCTTGTAGTAATGTTTCACATTTTCTATTTAGAGTTCTTTAGGCTTTTACTTTTTCATGTATTTCAACTACACCTACATATCATCATTTAAAGCCTGATAAACAATTTTTTCAGGTTTTCCCAAATCTCCACACACATACAGTACCAGTGCAAAGGCACATTCATTTATTCATTCATTCAGTAACCACTATATCCTGGTGAGTCTAGATCCCATCCCAGGAACACATGCCAGATGAGGCACCAGTCCAACCAACCACACACACACACACACACACACACACACGCTAACATACAGATGCATTTTTTGGGAGGAAACCCACAAGGACATGAGGAGAAACATAGCCCTGTGAAACTCTACTCTAGTGATTGAAACGGGGACCCTGAAGCTGTGAGAGTTACCATTATAAATCTTAATCTTAAATCTTAAAAGCTTTAATCTTAAAAGCTTTTAACAACAATGAAATGACAATTGAAACCAAATGAACATAACCACCTTTTACACCACCTCCCAGGAGGAAATGGGCTGGTAGGTGGTTCCAGACATCTTTTTGTGACGGTCACAAGATATTTTAGCTAAGAAAAGTCATGCATAACTTATTTTTTTAAGTTAAATGGAATCTTTTCCTGTTTTCTACTGACCCACCAATGCAGATGACTAATATCTAAGCCAAAATTGAAGTGGGGTGTCTCTCCTTTTACATGTTCATGTATCATTTCAAAACTAAAAAGCCTGATAAAGTAACCCAGTAATCCACTTTATGTTTTTAAGTAATCCTTTGTTTTTTGTTTTGTTTTTTTCTTTAATTACATTACATATATATTCTAAGCTTTTTGCAATATGTATCGAACTGTTGCTCACATAGTCGGGGCTCAAACCCTGTAGTGTAAAAACTGTTGTAAATGAACACCAGGGAAATTCAGTATTGATCAATTCCCTCCAGGATTCCACCCTTTTGCAACCATAGAGATGAATAATATGCAGAGAAGCTTGTGATTTGTCAAAATAACTGCAGATTTTCAACAAATTTGGGCTTAGATATTATTGTCTGATATCCCAACACATTTCAGTCAAAGCCTTCTGACATTCACATAGAAGTACAGCTATCATAGAAAGAAATGTTTAAAAAGCAGAAATTAAGGAGTTTCCCCACTAAAAAAAGATTCGAGAAAAATTCGAGTTGTATCACAAAATTTGGTTGCATTTTTTTTAAAAACTGAGAAATCCTGAAGGGAATGATTGACAGGATCCAGTTCATACTGCTTATTTTTCAGGCATTTGTAGTGGGGAAAGGTCAATAATGTTCACGTTTACTTCCACCGCCAACATCAGTGTAGAGTAAATTGTAAATACAGTTTTTTTTTTTTTTTCCAGTTTTCAAGAAGCATCTTTTTGTTCACTTCGAAGGGAACATTTTTTGAGAAGGCAATGCTCATATTTTAGCATGTTTTTTTTGTGTTTATAATTCACACAGTACACTGTTCCATCACACATGGGGCCAGTTAGTAGTTGCATGTTTATTTTGCATCATCTATATGAACAAATGATATTAATAAAAAGTCTGCTGAGTCACTAAGTGGCTAAGCTCTCTTCATTTCTGGTTAGTTGTTCAAATATTAACTTAAAGTGTAAACAATATTCAGAAAATATTTCCACAAAAAAAAAGCTTCAACATCACAAAAAACATCTACTTGACACAGATTCTTTCCAGTTTCTTTCCATTTTCTGCACAGTACTGAACCAGACTAATAAGGCTAACCATAAATAAGTTACTTGAAGCAGAAAATGTGCCTGATGATGAACAACATGGCCTAAAAAATTGTCTGTAATGTAAGACTGTCATTTTCTACAGCACCATTTAAACATTTTACATCGAATTACATTATAATAAGCTAGACATGACGAAGTTAGTAATACTAACAAACATTTTGTCAGCAGTTTGAGACGAACTCAACAAAATGATTACATTACTACATGAAAACAAAATACAGAATTAAAAAACAGCCGTAAGTAGCGACACAACAACAGTTAGGTTTCATTGGTTATCTAAACAGCTATGGAACACATTCCACTAACTTCATCTTTCACAGTAAAAATAAGAAGAGAAGCAGACGATTCTATAATGCAAGCCGCTGAATATTCGGGCGAGGTCGTCACTGAGCAGTTAACGTTCTGTGCTAGTGACCAGAAGGTTAAATAAAAGGTTCTAGAAAGATTTAACTTAAGAAATCAAACTGCTAACTGAATTATTCATTCATGAGCATTAATAATGTTCTACATTATCAGTAAAAATGGAGCTGAGGTGGTTTTCACACTGGGTTGTGGTCTGAATCAGAGTAGGACTGTTCCTGATGCCCACAGAGCTGGTCTGGTTTCAGACTCACTTTATTCTATCAAACCCTGGGGCATTATTGATATCACAAATATGCACAGATAACACAGTGTGACTCATTATTTTGGTGCTATTTTGTACAGTAAGGCATCTCACCTCTTCTCTGTCCCACATTGTTCCCCTTATGCTCATGCTACTAACAATGTCATCACTAACAATGTCATCATCAGTAACACGTGCATGAGAATCGAACTCACACCACCTCCTGCAGGTTCAGTACCATGCTGCGCTTCCACGTTCACATGACAGCTTTCACACTGCCAATGTATCACGCGAACCATGATCTGTTTCAGACTAAACTGCCAGTGTGAAAGCCATCAAATGCAAGTAACATGCCTTATACCAGAGCAACTTTTCTTTTAATTTGTCACCTGTCTCTATGTATAGCTAATTGTCCATGAACTCTCAGCTGGCCTTTGTCTAAATTTGACTGGATTTTTAAAAAAAAATATAGAGAGATTTTCTTGGCCTAATATCAAATATGATAATTTGATCAAGAATATAAATCAAGAAGAGCACAAAAAAACTTTTTAAGTTTCAGGGCTTTTCTGTGGATCTGTTCATGAAGCTGAATTTTCTCTTGTGTCTATAAGGTCAGTTTGTATCAGTGTTAGCGACGTGGTGCACGCTTGCACACAAGCAACTGTTGAAACAGTTTATAGTAAACACCTGGATGGTATTTTTCTAACCATTATGTGTAATTTCATTTTAAACAGTGCAACTGTATAAATTAAGAACTGAATATAAACTCAGTAAAATACAAAATCTAAATGAATCAGTCAATGAATTGCACAAAAAAAAACCTGAGTGCTTCTGTTAGCGTTGTTAACTTTAGCCAAACTGCTAACAACTTTAGCCAAACGCAAGCAAATTTTAAACACAAATATTCTTTTCTACTAATTAAAGTCCTTCACCTTAACTCTGTTCCTTCAATCAGGTCACAGAAATCCTGTTAATAGCCAATGAGCTCCCAGATATTTTATTAATAATTGTTCAAGTCAAGGCAGAGCATGGTGATGTCATAGTTTTCTTCCTCCAATCACCTTCCAGAAATCCTGACGATGACCAACCAGGGGTGGAACCCACAGACGTTACTCTCTGTATTGTGCTGGTTTTCTCACAGGGACATTGTAATGGCGGTCATCCTCTGTGACGACAGACACACAGGGCCAATCGTGTTTGTGGTCGTCAGGGTAGTGTGTCACGAATTCCTCTGTGTCCGTCTTGTAGAGGCGGAAGGCTTGAATGGTGTGCTGTAAGGCATAACCAAGCAGAAACATCTCCACCTGCAACAACAACAAAAATGATTCAATTATTTTACAGTGTATCTCTATGTTAAGCATTTACTTAGCCTCATTAGCCACAGGAATTTAAAACCTGCTCCTGTGAAGTATCAGGTTATTTCAGCTGATCTAACAAAAAGTCCAGACTTGATTTTTAACATACTTCCAAATCAACACAGGAATGATTAAAGAAACACAAAATCAGTTTGATCTGTGCTTAAACCATGTGGTCTGAATTGAAGAACTGAAGTCCACATGTGCAAATCAAATGATATAAAACAGCTGAGGCAGAAAAGTGAACCCAGATCTTCCTCTAACACTGAGACTCATTACAGGATACTTAATGTTCTGTTATTTTTTCTGGGGCAGATATCACAAAATACCAACTGTAAATTTAAGTTTCATTTCAACTCCATTATTTTTTTTTAGTACTTTTACCAATTGACATTGTCTCAAAGCAGGTTTACAGAAATACAAAAATTCAGAAAAAAAATTATATTTCTAATGAGCAAGCCAGAAGCAACAGTGGAAGAAAAAACTCCCTGAAGAAGAAACCTTGAGAGAAACCAGACCCAAAAGTGAACCTCATCCTCATCTGGGTGACATTGGAGATTGTGGTAATAGATATTATCCTTTCTATAACTATACATAGTTTAGTAGAATTGTGCAACTAAGAGAAATTAGCAGCTCTCATCTGTCAAGAAATGATTTTTTTTTAAAATACAAAAACAACTGTAGCCTGGACAGATATTTTTATTCCAGATGACAGGAACAGTAATTTGTTCACAGATAACATGTGGTGTAAATGTTCTACTAAGCTTTAAGTGTTGAATTTGATCAAAAAGCTGTGTGTAATAATCTAAGATATAGACTGTCACCTGTTCCAGGCCGCCACTGAAGCCAACTTGGCTCAGATGATTGCTGAAGAACATTTTGGGGTTTAAAGACGTGTCACGAGCGAACAGTAGCCAGCAGAAGACAGGCACTTCCTGTTCTGCCTGCATTTTTCTATGAAGCTCCACTGCTTTGACCAGCATGAGGAACTTCAGCACCTCCAGAAGAGCGTACTCTTCTTCTCCACCCTGAAATACGTGATCACACAAGTCCAGCTTTTTCTCCAGTGTCTCTGACTCTGCTGCTTCCTGCCACTGGAAACAAACACAAAATAAGAAGATATTATATAATATGATGCAGATACTTCATAGATGTTCGAATAGCATTAAGTTTGTTGTGTCTTTTACACATGATAAAAGGTATTAGCACACAATTTATTTTCTGAAGGACAAGTGTTCAGTGATTTACTGTTTTCTGCAGGAGCTCCAGATAGTGTTTAAGTTTCTCCACAGCATCCTCCTTCTCTCCAGCGATTATACACTTTGGAGGAAACACCCACATACCTATCAAGTGCTCCTCAGCTTCAATTATCTCTGGCAACTTCAGAATTGATAAAACAAGGGAATTAGTGTTTGATGAGCAGCACAATTTCAGTGTGAAACAAAAAAAAAAGTTCTTAGTTTTTTTTAATCATGAAACATTGTGGGTTTTTTTAATCAGTCAACTGGCAAAATCTAACATTAAATGTTAGGGTTCGTCTTAATGAAAGTGAACTGACCTGACTACTGGTTTAGTGCTTTTGCTGTACTTGTGAGCGCTTACCGATGTGAAACCTTCCTCCAGGAGCCAGGTTGGTGTGTGTGTTGTTGATGACAGCACCTGATATAGTGTAGCTCTCAGAGAGCAGTAGTTGTCCCCTCTAACTCTCCTCAGCAAAGTAAAACTGCAAGATATCTCAGAGTAGCCCTGCAAAACGATTTAAAACAAATTATTTAACAAAAATTCTGGGTGTAACAGCAGTCCAAAAATAATAGTCAGTAATTTCAAGAATTTATTTTGAAGCTTGTCTTTATCTTTACCATAGAACAATCTTCTATCTTGACTCTGTTTGTCAGTGGAGCACATTTGTGAATGTCTAGATACCTTCACATCACATACATGCTTGTGCCTTAACCTGTCTGTATCAGTGACTTCATCTCTGGCTGTGAACCGGTTCAGCGCTTTAAGGAACACATGAGGGATAATGAGGAGAGTAGAGAGGCTCCTGTACAATGTTATACTACCTCAGGCACACAGGAAGATTTTTTCCCCATCCAGAGGGCCTGGTAGTTTGGACATGACCTGTGAAAGGTCCAATTTAACTATGGTTGGCCTTCCAGTGTCATAGCAACAATAATAAATGTATAAATGTTTTATAATTGTGTGATTTCAGTGTTGCTTTGTGACACTAAAATAAAAATAAACTGAACCATTCAAAATGCCAGTATTCCACCCAATTCTTCAGAAATACAAACAAATGTGAGGAATGTTTCAATATTTAGACAGTTATAAAAAAATTCACACACTTTTAGACATGGACATTCTACACTATATTATGTATTTGACCACAATCTCTGCTTGACACATGGGTTTCGGTGATAGGACAGTGGGACAATATGCAGTGTCATGAAAAGGGTCCTGTGTCTAAACTGCTTGCTATGACTTTCAGTTAGTGACTCTTTTGGTATGTGCTGGGGGTTACCAGCTTAACAATGAAACCTAACAGAAATTTTCTCTCCAATGTTTCTGAATCAGCGATAGCATGCCTTCCTACTCAGCTGCTGTTTGCTTCAGAGGTGGAGCAGCAGCAGCAGCTGCAGGTTATGTCTGGTATGAACACTGCACGTTTACATGCATAGGATAGAAGGATACAGGAAGGCTAATCATCTGCTTATTTCATGGTCTCTTAGAAGATAACTATATGGTATTTGCCCTGCTGGATTGTGGCTCTCGAGTTAGTGTGTACTAGAAAGGGGCAGCAACAGCTGGTTGGCTTTTTTATACATTTTACTAGAAAAAGTCATGTTTTGGGCCTTGATTTGTGATGTCTCAGGACATCTGTGCTGCAAGAAACTAGGCCTTGCCTCATTCAAACTCAAGCATGCCCATGTGCTTGTGACATTCTGCCTTCATGATGAGCTTGTCTGTTACTACAGCAGTCAGCATATCCCACAGTGATATCAAAACAAATGAAAGAACATTACATTACAATCATAATAGAACATGGATCTATGACTGCATGTGTAAGGCATCTCACCAGACACCCCTCCACAAACAAGTCAGCTTATTTTTAACAATGTGGCATCTAGCCGTGCAAGCGAACAACTTCAGGCTTTGCTTTTATGGTGTAGCAAAAAGATCTATTAGCTGGTTCATTTACAGAAACAAAAACAGCACTCATACACGTGCATTTTTTAGCCTGAAATAGCTAAATGGCAAAATACCATTTTTTTCAATTAGGCTGTGATCACATGAAATCTACTCCAATCAACCATAACACTAAAACCACAGCCAGGTGAAATGTATAAATGAGCAAGTGTAAGGATCTGAGTAACTCTGACAAATTGCTGACAAGACTACTGAGTTAGAGCATCTCCAAAACAGCAGGTCTTGTGGAGTGTTCCCGTTATGCAGTGTTTAGTACCTACCAAAAGTGGTCCAAGGAAAGACAAACGCTGAACCCAAGGCTCACTGATACATGTGGGGAGCAAAGGTTAACTGTCTGGTCCAATCCTACAGAAGATCTACTGTAGCACAAATTGCTCATGCTGGCTATGACAGAAATGTCAGAACACAGTGCATTGCAGCTTGCAGCCTGTCCACAGCCGAAAGTGGCAACAATGGCCACGTGAGCTTCAGAACTATAGACCATGAACGAGTGGAAAAAGGTGGCTTGGTCTGATGAATTACATTTTCTTTTACATCACACTGATGGCCGGGAGCATGTGTGTTGCTTCCCTGGGGAAGAGATGGCACCAAGATGCTCTACAGGAACATGGCAATCAGATGGAGGCAATGTGATGCTCTGGGCAATGTTCTGCTGGCATTTATGTGGACGTTTTGACACGTACCACCTACTTAAACATTACTGCAGACCAGATAACACCTCTTCATGGCAACCGCTATTCACTAATGGCAGTGACGATATATATAATAGTCACGATAATGAGCCGTGCCACAAAGCAAAAATTGTACAGGAATGGTTTAAGGAACAAGTTGGTCTTGACTTGCCCTCCAAATTCCCCAAATCTCAGTCCAATTGAGCATCTGTAGGATGTGCTGGACAAACCAAAGAGATACCAATTTACAGATACCACAGCACACTTTTAGAGATCTAGTAGAGTCTAAGCAGTTAATATTAGGAAGGGGGTTCGAATGTTATGGCTGATTGTTATATAGCTTTAAATTAAGCCTCATTAAAATGGTTAAACTATTTTATTGACAAGGTGGATATTATTAAACTCTACAATGTTATATTTTATTAATGTATTCTACATGTTATTGATCTGTATTGAACTGATGGATGAAGCTGTTTTCTCTTTCAACATAGCTCAATAAAGCATTTTATGCAGAATCAGAGTTTAGCTAGCTACGTTTTAAAACTAGGTTGCCCATTTTAAATTAAAAATCTTAACAGGGTGTAAGAGTCAAAGTGCTGCTCTAATAAAAATCAAAAAAGGCTTTAAAGCCTCTAATCAGACTTTCAAATGAATGTTTCCTAATATAATTATGATATACGGTTCTGCTTTGACAGCTAAGGCTCCCCTACCGTTCTGAAAGGCTTTGAAAGCTTGGTCGCTCTCTGAAGTTTATGTTGGCTGTCTCTCAGAATTTATGCGAGCACCAAGTTGATGACGGTGTTCCTTCCCTTAATGTTCCTGTAACTGCACTGCAGGGGTAGCACATCTGCCATTCCTTTACAACGGTCACTCACCTTTCTGATGAGATTGCTCTTGGCTGTATTTCCCTTCCACTCTCTCTCACTGTAGGCCAAAATGTCGACAGGATCCGCTAAGCTGCACTTCTCCTCCACTCCGGGGACTGAAAGAATAACACATGACAATATATTAACTAAAAGAACTCATTTAATCACTTAAATTTTGTTAAGATGTTTGTTAAGGCTCTAACAGACCGTGTATGAAGAAACAAAACAATCTGTACACTATTTACTGAATTTCTGTAGAAACTTTTTTTTTTATTGTATATCAATAATTCAGATAATACGTTTTTCCTGATCTGTTAAACCAGCAGACCAGTGGAGACTAAAATATTGACTGGAATGCACATTAGAGACTAAATGCTTAAGTAAACAGAACTGGTTCAAAGTAGCAGGAGGTAGATAGGAGTCAAGTATATTTTTCTCCACAAACTTGCTGATCTGTGAATCTGCCTTCCAAAACATTCATGTACAGTGTGAAGAGAAAGCCCTATAAAAGTTTTAAAGAAATGGAAGAAGGCATGGAAGTTTTCGTGTTGTAATAATAACAGAATAAATGTTAAAATTAAAGGACACTGTTCTGCTTCCTACCACTTAATAAATAAACTCAATTATGTACATAAAATATTATTAATACTTGTAAACTCCATGATTGGCTTCGTTTCTTTGGCCTGCTCTTCTTTAATCTCATCATATCCCCGGTAGAGGTCTTCATTGCTGGAAAAAAAAGGCAAAATGAAACACACAAATGTATACAGTGGCCTGGGAAAACACTTAACATGGTGACATTTTGAGATTTTGTATTTCTGCTTCTAGGTCTGAGAAAACTACATTCATTTGTAGATTTATGATAGATCCCTTTCGCACACAGTATCGCACTCACAGGTTGCGAGAGTGAAAAGGGAAAAATATATCTAAGATTGCAGCCTCACATATTTTCACAAACATTTGACATATGTGTTGGCAATGATATCACAAAAAACTGCCTTTAGTCTAAGGACAGAATTGGTGTGTAACTCCATATCACTATCCAACTACATGATTAAAACCTGCCATTCAGTGTGTGAGGATTTCACACTTATAGACATGTTTGTGCAAACTGACTGCATTGAAAGCCATGTTTGTTAAGCTGGCTCCTTACACTTGATCCATGCAAGAAGATTTATAAGTAAAGAAGGTTCTAAGTAAATCAAAACTTTTACAATATACACTTAACTATAAAAGATGTACTCTATGCATCTAACTCTATACAACTTCACCTGGATCTCTGTTCTAATAAAATGATGCTTATGGTAATTGAGAGATACTCACTCCTCGTGCTCCGCCTCCTTCTCTGCGATGTTTTCTATGTCACTCACAGGTATCAGTGCAACTTTTATGTCATGGCTACTGCTGAAAATAATCTCTCCTTTTTGGGCCTGGTTGCTTTCTGCATTGTCTTTTTCGTCTCCTGTTGTTGTCTCATTCTCATTCTCACTCGCCTCAGGTGCTGGCTCCATTTCTTCTGTGGGGACATGATCCAATGAGAATGCTTCACTTGGACCAGTGGCCATGAGTTGGGGCTCATTTTCAATATCTTGGTCGCTGCAAATGAGACAGTTTGGGTGTTGTAAACAAGTGAGATAATTTCATTATTTAAATGGAAGTTCAAATGAAACTTCATAATCATGTCAAATAAATTAGAAATTAAATTGGAAATGTATCACTATTGGTCACTGAGGTCTAAATAAAGTTCTCCTTTTGCCCTTTAGAAAGGATGTAATCACTAACACATTATTAAAGAACTTCTGCAAATCCCTCCCCTGTGACTAATAGTTAGGACAAATGATATGTGTAGGTAGATTTATATGCATGTGATTGCATTATGAAATAACACACTGTAATTTGTCTCTATCTCTATAAATAATCCCACATTCTCAAAAGGCCATTCTAAACTTAAGATCATAAAACAACTTGCTTAGCCCAGGCCTGTTCAACCCACGTGCAGTGAAAATGCACCTCCTCTGGGAACTTGTTTTAAATAAGTAAAATAAAGAAGGTATATAATGTCTATTATAGAATTAAGGACTTTTGTGGATTTTTGTTGCAAACATGTTCTTGCTTGGTTCACAAGACTCCATATTTGACCACTTGTTGGTGGATTTAAACAGCAAACTTTAAAAAGCAAAAGCACACCTTGTGATCCCAAATAAAAACATCATGGTGGTGGTGGTGCTATTATTAGCCCTCTAAACATCAAAACACATTTAGAAAGCTATTCTGGACCTTTAATTCCACCTGGTGGTAGGACATGTAAACAACAGGAAGTGCTTACTCAGGCTTCTCTGTAGGTTCAGGCTTCTCTACAGGAGCACATGTGTGCAAACCATTCTGAAAAGCTTCCTCTCCAACATCTCCTTCATTTTTGATAATCTCAGTGATTGTCTTCTGGACTTCTGCAGTTTCTGTGGACTCAGGTTCTTCCACCTCCTCTGCAAGGCTGCCACTAGAGAGAAGAGGTACCTTTTAAATGTCAGTCTCACCGTGTATTGATCTGGGGCTGTATGGTTATATACTACACATTATAATAAATATAATAAGAACTCAACAGGAGTCAAAATTACAGCTGATAAAGAAGAATCATGGTAAAGAAAGGCATATTATGCTTAATCCCTGCAAATATTGCACAATTGATCAAATGTATACCGGCATATCAAACACAGATAAAGAGTTTATGCATGTGAGCTTACGCTTCTAAATCCAACACACCAGCATATAGCATACATAAACAGAAATATAAAATATCACGTGACGGATGACAGATAATGACGCTGACCTTTTTTGTTGCCAGTGTGATTCTGGTATTGGGCAATATGATACTGCACTTTGTTCTGATGCCAAAGTTAAATGCATGGTATTGAGTAAAGCCTATTTAAATTACATCCTATTTTATAATTAGGCTCTATGGAAGGAAATAACTATCTAATACAGGAGGTGTAAATAATATCTGGCTGCTTTTCTTGATACCAAATGATAACTCAGAATAAGCAATCTAAGAAAACAAAACTTGATATAAAAAAAAAAACTATCAGCAGCTATAAGGATGCACTTATGGATGTTATATTAGTGGGGTATTAATGTGCAGTTGATAAATACAATTCTCACACAGCTGTTACTTTTGGCTATGGTTTGTATGATTTACTATATCAATATCAGAGAAACTGAGAAATACTGCACTGGCACAAGCAGGCAGAAGTTAACAATAAGACTACTGTGTGTCTAATTTGGTTTTTCTTCTGCTGCATTGATAAAATAGGCTGAACAGCCAGAGATCGTTTTCCCCCATGGGCGTCCAACATCAGTTAGCAAGTTCAGTGAGTGCTAATGAGGGCTGACTAGTGCCAAAGATGGGAGTGCAAAGAGATTAATGCTCCCACAAAAACTATGGGTGACCGTAGACTAATGATGCATAATGGTGTTCAGTGGCCTACATCTGACTGGTGGACCCATATAATAAGACAGTAAAGGGCAGCAAGACTAATAATCCTGTAACAAGCATGGCAATACAAGTTCGATTACCAGTAACCTATGCTCACCTCATACTGGTGGCAGGGGGTTCACACACCAACTCTTGATTCTCAACATGTAAAGGTTCTTTACATGGTTTCTCCAATCTCTCATTCAGTTGAGGTACTTCTTCATCCACGTCAGCTGGGTTCTCATCTTTCAAATCACCACCAGTCAAATCATCCTCTTGGCCATTTTCTATATAGTTCACAGTGGATTCGTCACTAATTTTCACCGTTGGAGTGGACTCCTGCTCTGAGGTTTCCTGAGTTTTAGGAGGTAAGCTGTCTTTGTTCATTGCAGCCATGTTGGAAACAACGTGCTCCTCATGATTTTCCAGCAATTCATCAGCAACTGATTTTTCAACTGCTAATGCTGTTATTTCTACCTCACAGGAGGGCTCTGATAAAGATACCAGAGGTTCTGCACTGGCATTTTCTGTTGGTAATGTTTCTGCACTGTTCTCTCCTATGTCTATAGGAGTCAGGAGTCCTTTTACTTCAACTTCATTAATTATAGAGTTATTCAATACTGGCTCCTCCATCACAGGTAAAACTTCCACAGGTGTTTCTAGTTCTTTGTTCTCTTTATAAACCTCAGCAACTTCTTTCTTTCTATTCATCTCAGCAGAATCCTCATTTTTATCAGCTTCCACTGGCCTCTTCTCAGTGTCCTCTTCAGCAACCATCTTCTGCATGTCCACCTGCGTATCATGCAGCTTATCAGAAGGAACTTCTTCCGTGGCATCCTGTATTACCAACATAGGCTCACCTGTTTTTTCCTCTTTTTCTTGTATTTCTGATATATGAGTGTCTGTTTCCTCATTCACTTCAGCTGTAGCCAGTTCTGTTGATGCTTTAACTTCCAATGTGTCAGTGATTTCAGTGGCTAAAGTGTGGGTCTCTTTTGTAGGCTCATCTTCCCTTTTTGTTTCTGTGGCTGTAGCTGCATCTACTTGTTCCTCTGTCACTTCTGACACAGGGGAGGCACTTTGGCAAGCTTGTGCAGCGAGGGAGACTTCAGTGTGGAGACTCTGGATTACAGAACAATAAGAACTCTGTACAGGCTCCGTAGCTGACCTGGGAGCTGGTATTGGTTGTGTGGTGATTACATCTTGTTCTTGTTTGTGTCCTCTGCAGTCTGCTTCATTTTTGCTGTTGGAAGATTAAAAGGGACAGAATAATAATAAATCATCACTCCCTCTTTTATTACTATTCTTCTTTACATCACATTCGTTGAATAGGTTTTAGTGAGCATCTTACCTCTCCTCAGCCTCCAGTGCTTGGCTGATGCCATCAGTAGTTAGTGGCCTGGCTGAAACCTTTGAATCAGGTGAGTTCAGCAGCCCCTGCGTTTCATCCACCGTGTGGTCACATGGGTTTGATTTCGGGCAGCACAAGCTGTTCCCCATGTTAATGCTTTACAATTGCTCTCATCCAATCATCTGATATAGGCTTCAAACCTCCACTTTTTTTTGGTTAAATACCAGACTGAAGAACATCCAAATACATTAGGACAGACTAGGTGCTAAGATGCAGTGTTAATTGTCCATATACCTGTAACACTGCAGTCTGGTGATGGCTGATTATCAGCGGAGCCTGCAGTGGTCCAGACAGGTCCTACATTCAAGCCTGTTAATAGAAAAATAAATCAATTAGCAAATCACTTGTAGTTAAGGGTAGCAAGGTGGCTCATCGTTTGTGGCTCACGGCTACAGACTCCCTGGTACCTTGCACATGGGTGTCCCCCTGGTTATCTGGTTTTGACCCACCTCCAGAAACAAGTAGTTAGACCGGCTACAATATCTCACACTTGGGTGTAAATGAATGTGTGACTGTGTGTGTGCATGCTGTCATATGACGGACTGTCAACCCATCCAAAGTGTATTCCTGTCTCATGCAGTGTTTCTATAACAGGTTCTGGATCCACTGTTACCTTGACCAATTAAAGCTAAATGACGATGAAAATAACTTGGTAAAAAAAAAAAAAAAAAAAAAGCCCAAGTAATGTTGCTGTACAGGTTATACCTGTGCAAAAGGGCAAGTGGCACAAATGGCTGAAAGCCAGCAATACTTGCAGTCAAAAACAACACAGTGTACTGATGGAAGGAGCAAGTAACTGGAGTTGGAGCTCCAGTAGGGTTTATACTTTCACTGCGGCATTCGCACTATGTGTAATATGTAAGCTAATACGCGTCTCTGTAGATCACTGCTATGCTTTCTACTTCTTTATAAACCAGGGCAGAGGTTTGTCCGGTTTACAGCACAATCACTCTTCTTTTTTTAAAGTGAGTAATCTGACCTGCTCCGCGTCTGGTCAGTACATTTTCTCCAACCCTGGGGTTTTGCCGTGGCTCTGTTCCTCACATGCGTCACGAACTTTCTGCACTTGTTGCTCAGTTTGTCAGTAGGTCTTATATCGCTGTCAGCTTCTATAAACTCGTGTCTCTGGTCTGATTTCATTTCTCTTTGAATAAAAGCTTGCTTGAATAAAAACCTAAGGTCAGTAATATACACGTACCACTCTGTGCCGACCACGCACGTATGTACTGAACAATGAAACAACTGTTTACAACGCGTACACACAAGACATTTTACTATACGGACGTTTAAAAAAAGTAATAATAATAATAATAATAATAATAATAATAATAAGTACTCATTTGAAATTACTTCATTAAGGTTGCGTTCCAAAAGAACGACACGTGCTGCTGATTTACGGCAGTTCGCGTCCTAAACCTGAGACACGCACACTTCAATTGTTAACGCTAATCAAATAAATAATCCTTGCTTTTATCACTATGTATAAACGTGTTGATCTAATCATGGTAGTATAGAAAATGCGCAGTTCCCTTTTACCTACCTAACTGTTGCAGCCTTTGCTTGACATTTGTTGAGACACCACCACTTTTGACAATCAGGAAGTTTGACTTTTACTGTAGTTTCGCTTTTCCTCTCGGACCACGCCCACTCATGAACTAACTCTTATAAAGACACGGTGTCTGTAATAATAATAATAATAATAATAATAATAATAATGTCTTAGTCCAGTGCCTGTATTCGTGCTAGGAATAGAGTTGGTGGTGATTCCCAGCGGTTTTAATAAAAGCTCATGCGCACTTGTAAGGCTAGGAGAGTTGAGACTTGAGCCTTATGGGCCGCGTCCCAATCCCCATACTTGTAAAGACTATTTGTGCAGCGCCTTTCATTGCTTAAATACTGTAGTATTGAGTCAGCCTGATGTAAAAGTAAAAAGTAAACACAAACAGCAGTTATCATTTAAACAAAGTCTTCGTAAAATAACTATGAAATAAGAAATGGTTAAATGCAAGTAACAAATACTAAAACAGAAAAACACAACAACAAATTGAAAAATAAAAAAGATACTACAGAAAAAAAACACTAGTAAACTTTATACTGTTGTGTCTGGTTGTAAAGGGGAGGAAAAAAAAATGCACCTTAGCTTCCTGTTTGAGTCTCTTATCGGCGTGGACAAATAATGCAGAAGTTTTTACCACAGCGGCACTGAATACTCGGTTCTGATCGGTCAGAAGGTGTTCTATCAGTGGTTCCAGATAACACTGACAAAATAACATTTGTATAGTAAGATATTGTACAATGAGATAAAAGAAAATATAAATAAAGGGAAAAGTGGCATCTTTGTGGGGAGTGTAGTATCTGTTCTTATCAGTTTAATATCTGATACGTCCTCTATATGAGGACTCGATATTAAACAGATTTTTAGAGCTAGGAGTCGAAAAGGGGCTTGCTCCGGCCGCTTCACGCATCCACCTGGTATTGCAGAGCTCAAATGGTAAAGGCACCTCCAGCACCACCAAGCTGCCACTATTGGGCCCTTGAGCCCCCTTGAAGGCCACCAACCCACCCTGCACTCTGACCCAAACACCCATATATAAAGAAAGAATTTCACTGTGCAGTAATGTATATGTGGCAAATAAAGACAACCTAACTTAACTTAGTTTAGGGCCACAGCAACTGTGCATGCTGCAATCATAAGCTTATTGTAATGCCAGTAATATATTCTTATACAGTATACCAACAATTTACACAAGGACTTGAATGTTCATCCTCCACGTCAACTGATTCGAAATGTGTGGAAACATTGACAGTATTTTTATGCAAGAAACATTTACTTATTTAATTTTTGTCAGCAGTTTTTTACAGCATCAATGCTTCATAACTGTCAGCGGTAAAACTTGAAGGTTTTTGACACAGGAAATTCTCCAGGACTGAGGCATTTGCATATTTTCATTTTTTAAAAAATCTTATTAATTTCAAGTAATAGAAAAAAAGGAGGCTGGTGAGAGAATGACTGTTTATAGCGGTTAGACAGCATCTATGACTAAGGTTCGGTAATGCGTCTAAGTATTGCACTAAGCCGTTTCATCTGCAGAAATTCTCTGATGACACAGCCATAGTTAGCTGTGTGGAAAGTGGACACAAGGACGAGTACAAGGATCTGGTTGAATGTGGAAAAGACAAAAGAGATGGTGGTAGATTTTGAGCAGGAATAAGTCTCCACTTTTTCCAGTCTGCATAGGTGGAACCAACGTGATAATTGTGGAATCATAAGTACCTGAGCATCCACCTGGACAATAAGCTGGAGTGGTCCAGAAACACAGAAACCATCTACAAGAAGGACCTGTGCTGGCACTACTTCTTGACACTCAGGTTTTTCAGTGTGCAACAGGATGCTCCAGATGTTCTATCAGTCTGTTGTTGTGTATGCCATATTCTTTGCCGTGAAGTGTTAGGGTGCGGGCATCAAGGCAAATGATGGCAACAGATTGAACAAGCTCATCAAAAAGCCTGCGTCTGTTGTTGGCTCTGAGCTTGTCACCCTGAGGGACATGGTCAAGGACAAAACGCTGCCAAAACTGCTGGCAATTGTGGACACAAAAAAAAAACCTCACCCCTCCATAAAACACTCGACAAGCTTAAGAGCAGCTTTAGCAATAGACTCATTCAACCACGCTGCTCGAAGGAGACTACAACACATCTGCCAGGTTAGATCTGTGGTTACTAAACTGGACTGAGTGACCTTTATTGGACATGCCCTAAGAATTTTCTTGTCGTACAGTAGTTTTATTTATTATGTCAGTTGTTAACCACGTTCTTGCACATTTGTCTGTTTTGCACATTGTCCATCAGTCAGTCCATCCAGCATCTATTCTTCCACATATGCCCATTATTCTGCTCTACCTCAGAACACCATGTACTACATCCCCACTTCACTCTGCTCTTTTTGTTTATTACTCTGTGCCCTACCTCAATGTCTGGTTTTGTATCCTTAGTGTATTAAATGTACCGATCTGCTACGACTATGTAATTTCCCTCCAGGGATTACTAATGTTTGCTTTATGTATCTTCTCATTTATCATATATCTTTACAAATTATACTGTTTATACTGTTTTTATCACAAAACACTACATAGGGAAATAACTTTTCTGGAAATAATTTATTTTGATGATGTGCATCAAAATCTAACACAGATAAGTCATGCAACTGAGGTTAACTTGTATTATAATAAATTCAAGTCAAATACACGCATGTCTGAGCTGTTGAATATGAAGCCTCAGCTCTTCAGGCAGTCCCATCTCAGTCACGAGCTCCAGACACCTGTGAAGTAACTGCTCCAAAGTCTCATCCTTCACAAACACAGTTTCAGCATGAATCCCAGCTGAACTCTCATTAACGTCCTCGTCATGTCCACAGCAGTCCCGCTGTCCTTTCCGACAACAGTCACCGTCTTCATCATTTCTGCAGCAGTCAGAGTCTCCACAATCACTCTGATCTACACCCAGGTCATCCATATCTCCAACAAGCTCGGATACACTTGGAGGAGGAAGCTCCTGAGCTCTGCGCATGGCCTCAAATAAGCCTTCTTCATGTTTCTCTACTTTCTGAAGCAGCTGTGTGATGGGCTCTGAGCTCAGTGAAGGCTGTGACTGACACCAACACCGCAGAGCACTGTGGAAGGCAAGAACAATGCGTCAGATTGATCATATCATCCACATACACAAAAGAGCTAATTAGTACTGATATGGCGACATTATGTAAATCACTGGGTTCGGCCTACAGAAATCCAGGGGTGTACAAATCACTAGCTCGACTGCCCAAAAGGAACAGATTTCTTATCCAAGCGATTAGTGTTTGTCTTGATTGCTTGGTAAAGAAATAGGTTTAACAACTAGGAAAAGATGATAAATCTACTCCTTATTGATTTTATCTGGTGGTGCAACACTTCCCAACAATGTGTGCTTTCAAATTCTATCTCCTCTGTGTCCTCCTTACACAAATCAGCCAAGACACAATCTGGCTGATGCTAGGACGTTTTTTTTTTTTTTTTTTTTACGAGGGCAATAAAGTGCACTCGGTGAATACACACGATCTTTTGGGAATCAAACTCTGAAAAGTGCAC
Organism: Hemibagrus wyckioides; assembly: GCF_019097595.1. Taxonomy (NCBI): domain Eukaryota; kingdom Metazoa; phylum Chordata; class Actinopteri; order Siluriformes; family Bagridae; genus Hemibagrus; species Hemibagrus wyckioides. The sequence goes on along the minus strand of NC_080732.1, from coordinate 9,196,711 downwards.
CCACTTATCAAACAATACATTTCCTAGCATAAAACTCTCCTACGTACTACACAAATTTACCTCACAGTTAAACACTAGCCAGACCTGAATAATACATTTTGTGTGTGATGTGAGGAGAGAACAGCACAGCTCACCAGATAGATAAGTAAATAAAAATAAATCACCACATACTACGTTCAGTTCCCTGTCTTAATTAAATTATTTAATCTCTCCATACACTATTGTATTGCCTTTAGCCACTATTTTCCTAGCCAAGTTAGTTAGGTGTTCTAGACAAACATGAAATCACACTGAAGCAGAACATGACAGAAACCACAGTTAAAACATCTGGAAAAACACTGCTGACTGGCAGATGGAGAGTACAGAGAAATATTGTGCAAAACCGTACACATTATTTGAAAGGGGGATTTCTGGTATGTGCAGGATAATACAGAGGCACACTGAAGTCCAGCAAAACAGACATGAATGAGCTCAATAATGCTGGTGGGGTGACCGAACCCTCTCCAGAGACGAGAAGAAAAACGGCACACAAATAATGTTATTTATTGTTTATACCTCCTTTATATCGCTAAGCTTTTAGAGCTACTGTTGCTTGCAAAAAACAACCACACCCCCTTGGAATTGATCAGATTTGTCTGTATAACCAATAAACATGCATATTCTTCCTGTAAGTATTGTATTCATGTTCAGTTACTGTTTAAGTCAAAATGAATTGCTGGTCAGAAAATAATTCATAGAAAAAGCAAAAAGGAAAATATCCAGCTTGCATAAGCATTCAACCCCCCAATTTCCAGACGCTCCAGAAGAAATATCCGGAATCCATTTTTTGGACAAAAACTAGTAGGTCATTGAAGAGACTGAAGGACAAGAGTGAAAAATAAAAGGAATATTCTACAGAAATGAAAGTAATACAATTTCATAACTTACATAAAAAATATCTTGCAACATTATATCTAGGCTAGACTTCCCAGTTGTTGTTCTTTTGGGTGTTCCCTGTTCGGTGTCGCCACAGCAGATCATCTGATCTGCATATTTGATTTGGCACAGGTTTAACACCAGATGCCACAGGGAGGCTGACAGTCACTCTGAAGGAGTCAGAGAGTGCAGTGGCTGGGAATTGAGTGAATTTGCACCAGACAACCCTCTGCCTAATTAAAGACTGTATATGAGGGTGGCTAGAAAAAAAAAAGTTTACACCTCAATGAACACCATACCTACATTGAAACCTAGTCTTGGAAGCATCATGCTCCGGGGGTGATAACCCTTTTCATCCTCAGAACTGGAGCTTTTTGTAAAAACTAACAGGAGAATTGGTGAGAAAAAAACCCAGGGGACAATGAATGATGTAAATTGCAGTCAAGAAAAAAAACACTCCAAGCAACCTGAAGAGCCTGGAGCAAATCTGCCTGGAAGAACGGGACAATGGGTGAAAAATCACTCCCAAACAATGTACAATGCTAGTAGACTAAAGACTTCAGACTAAAAGCACTCAGGTCTCAAGCACGGGTAAAATAGGAGGGTTGCGTCAGGAAGGGTATCCAGCATAAAATCTGCTTTGGTGACCCCAAACAGGGAGAAACCAAAGGACAACATTATCTTTAAGAGCGTATTTGTTTGTAATAATATACTGTCTGGGACAGTCATTTGTAATCCAGACAAATCTGATTACTTTTAATTGGGTTAAATAAATACTTTGCAATTTCTAAAGGAGTATATCATATAAATTTATACCTCTTTATAAAGCTGAGCTTCCGAGATTAATAAGGTGATAATAGGTTTATTTTCGACAGGCAGCATAGACACACATTTGTTCTGACCCACAAAAAAGAAAAACATTCATAAGAGGTAAATACTTACCTAACAATTCCTTTGAATTGCCCAATAGCCTTCATTTTAACAGCTCCTTCTCGGTAGCCCAAGTTGAATCCCTGCTGAAGTGAAGCCTCTTTGCCTGCATCAATTCCATCCCTGAAACCGTCCTGATAGAAAACCACATTGTCCATTCCAGTCCCATTCCCAATTTTATTATACCAAGTTATATCATACAATTCCACACTGTTACTACAAAAAAGGAGTTTTTGTAATTCAATTAAACAAAACAATCTTAAAATGAGCAGCACTGATGGCCATTGACTACTTTTTACAAGCATATATGTTTACAAGAAGCCACTTGTTTACAGTTCTTCTATTTTGCACATTTTTCTGAGCTACTCTGTCTATATTGGGTATTTTGTGTGCGTGTCCTGTACCGTTTTTTATTGTCTGTTTGCACTGTCTTTTGTCTTGCACTCTTTGCACACGTTTCACTTTATGCAGCTAGGACAACTCCTTTCTGTCCTTAGCTCTGTGTTGTTTTGCAGCTCTATGTTGTTTTATGTAGCACCAGGGTCCTTTCACTATGTACTGTGTCAGCTATATACAGTTGAAATAACAATAAAAACTTCTTGACTTGAAAAGAAAAACTGTGTATTGAGTAGCGTCGCTGTATCACCCTTCAGGGTCCCCAGATTAATCCTGAGCTCAATAACAAAAGTATTTTCATGCAGTTGTCCCACACTGTTAGTAAAGTTGGACTACAATTAAGATTAACCTCTGGGATCTTTGCATTCACACCACATCCAAAAGCATGCATGGTGAAGTTGCCCCTAGTTGTGAGTGTCTGTGTGTGTGTGTGTCTGTGTGTGTGTGTGTGTGGTGTCCTGTGACTGTCCAGGGTGTTTTCCCACCTCACACCCAGTGTTCCCAGAACCTTAATCCACCACAAACTCTTACCAGGATAATGCAAGATGAATACTGATGAATAAATAATATTAAAATATTCCTTCTTCCACACCAAAGTGCTGTCTAGTTCCAACATTAATGTCCAAAACATTAAAACATATCACACAGCTGTATAACACATGCACGTGCTTTTATACTCCTATTACATCCGGGAAACAAACAGCATAACTAACATCTGTAGAAAATTGCATAGCCTCATAATAAAATAAAGGAAGATCTATTATACATATATTTATTGTGTATTCTCAGTAACGCACCTTCACGAGAATATGAATGAATTAAAATAAAGCGCATCGGATGTTTCAAACAGGTGTCTAGCAAAGGTGAATATCCATAAAAGTAATCCATGTGTACAGAGATGTATTAATCGCCAGATAAAGTGGAAACTATATATAAAAAAAAAAAAACCTGACTCACTTTAGCTCGCTTTTCCATGTTGCATCTCCATTCTTTGTTTTGAAGGCTGAGTTCATCTATGTCCTCATCAAAAACATCGTCGCTTCGCGGTACTGCTCTTACCCAGGACATGTTGACTAAAACTACAAATCTGTCAGCTCACACACATCAATCTGATTATTCCAACCATCCACTACTGCCGTTTAGGTCCGTTTTTTTAACAAGCCTTCTCCATAAAAACACGCCTGTGGAGGAGCTCGCCATGTCTCTCGCCACGTGACTACGTCATCAAATCGCGTCTTATATTTCTTCCTCTTCAAATGCTTTGGTCAACTGGAAATATCCTACATCGCCACCTATCTTCTGAACACGAAGTTTATAGTGTACGAATAATATCTTGCCCACAACGATGGACACCTGATTGGTGTTAAATATCCTCTGATTCATTCATTTTAGTAACTGGTTCTGATCAGTGTGATTGTGAATAGGCAGGGATACACACAGGATAGGAAATCTTCCTTACTGAAAAGTCCTGCTTGGTCTGACCAGGCTACCAGCTGCCAAATCACAGGAAGAGCTTGTCAAACTAGTAGGCCACCTCTAAGTGTTGGTACAAAGGAAACAGATCCTGAACTACAATAAATAATGCTACGTCATACACAATTGTAAAATCTAGATTAATTTGACCAGCTGCCAAAACAGACCAGTCTGGTTAAACTAATAGACCATCTCAAGAGTCAAGAAGCTTTATTGTCATTTCATTCACATATAGCTGACGCAGTACATAGTGAAACATTTCTCCAGGACACTGGTGCTACATAGACAACATACAACATGTAAGTACAAAAACAGAAACCACACAGAGCTAGGGACAGAAAGTTTGTCCTAGCTACATAAAGTGCAACATGTGCAAACAGTGCAAAGACAAGAGCAGAAGAGCAAAGACAAGTGCAGAAACAGAAAGTACAACACAAGACAGTACAGAACTGCCAACTGGTACTAGATGGAAACAGTTTCTTAAATACCTCTACTAGTCAGGATCAAAATAAGGATTTAAAGAGCAAGAATGCTTACACATACAAGGACAAGGGAGCGTAGTGGTTAAGGTGTTGGACTACTGATTGAAGGGGCCACTGCTGGGCCCCTGAGCAAGGCCCTTAACCCTCAATTGCTCATTTGTATAAAATGAGATAGTCGCTCTGGATAAGGGCGTTGGCCAAATGTAAATGTAAGGATTTTGTCTTGGGTCACACAGTAGCCCATAACAGTCAATCGGCATTACACAATATACAATACCACACATTCCTACCTTTTAGTTCAGTATCCTGAATAAGCTCATAGGGAGATTTTACAGAACTCAATTAACACAACATAGAGATACCATGTTTGGCTCCCAGGGGATTATGGTTTAGAAAGATGCTTTGCTTCCTTTAAAAAGGCTGTCACAAACCCCCAGCAAGACAGAATTAATAGTATAATGATTGCCATTAGTTAACAAATAAAGACAGCAAGCCAACACAACACCACAAATTAAGACAAATAAAACTAATCATTCAATTATGACACATGCCGCTTACAAGTCGAGGGAAACTGGTCTGCACATAGCCGTAAACCATACACAAATGACTTTATGGAAGATTTAGCACACAACATTAAGGATGTTTAAAAGCCAGCATGATTTTGTGTGAGGATGAAAGCTGATTTATAAATCTGTTCAATTTGCAATGGCATTTTCATTTAATGCTCTGCAACACTTTAGATCCCCCTCATCAGCGAATACAATTAATAGGGATAAAATGAGGATAAAATACTATTTTAACTTTAATCTTTCTGTTTAAATATTTTAAGTGGACCTTACATTCAAACAGATATGCATGAAAGAACAACAGAAATAACAGGAATAACCGAACAGAGAACACATCATACACAAAAACCCCACCCATAAGTGCTGTTTGGCAACAAAAGCAGGTAGTGTAGGCATCAGAAGCATATTAAACACAGATTTGCAGAAAATAAATAAATTGGGGAAAAAATTTTTTTCAAAAAGCAAAATCTTGTCTATTAGGGTGTATCAGATTCTTTCTAAATGTAGTGTGGCCGTCATTTCTGTCAGCCATATTTAAAATGCTGGAGCTTCCTTTTTTTTCCAGAACAAAAAAAATAAGTTTCTTGACAGAGATTAGTCCATATGAAATGAAGTGTTGCTGGACCTGTGTCAATCTCGAAAATTCCTCTGAAACTCCAAATATAATTAATATAGGATCAGGTTCAATCCGTTTATTCAGTGTGTCTGAAAAAACCTGGAAAATTTTGTTCCAGAAACTTTGTAACTTTGGACACATAGCATAGGAGTGGGATAGGTTGGAATCTGACAATCGATATTTGTCACATTTTAACTTTAATCTTTATAATTTTTTAAATAATGTTTCTGTACTTCTGTAAAGCTGCTTTGAGACAATGTCCATTGTTAAAAGTGCTTTACAAATAAATTGAAATTGAATAGCAGTTTCCCTGTGTGATGTGCTTGGTGTCCTGTACCAACCTTTGTTCCTGCTCTGTATTTTCATTTTACTTCACTTAGTTCATGCCTAATTCACCCTTCTTTTACTTTGTGACTAGATTTTTACTTGTTAAAATGGTTGATATTTTTATTGGCATATAAATGAGTCAAACCAACGTCCAGCTCCATTTGCTATGCACAAAACTCATTTCGGCCGCCTGTATCCGGGATCTTGTCCTTTCAGACATGACCCAAAGCTCATGACCATAAGTGAGAGTAGGAACGTAGATTGACTGGTAAATTCGCAAGGTGGCGGGGCATTCACTTAGAGATAGGGTAAGGAGCTCTGTCACCCAGGAGGAGCTCGGAGTAGAGCCTCTGCTCCTCCACATTGAAAGGGGCCAGTTGAGGTGGCTTGGGCATCTGTTTCGTATGCCTACTGGACGTCTCCCAGAGGAGGTGTTCCGGGCATGCCCCACAGGGAAGAGACCCCAGGGAAGACCCAGGACACGCTGGAGGGACTATGTCTCTCAGCTGACCTGGGAACGCCTTGGAATTCCCCCGAAAGAGCTGGAGGAAGTGGCTAGGGAGAGGGAAGTCTGGGCATCCCTGCTTAGACTGCTGCCGCTGCGACCCGGCTACGGATAAGCGGGAGACAATGAATGAATGAATGAATTTACTGATGATCAATATACACACATGAGAAGGAAAAAAAATCTGCGTTTCTGACATTTTTGTAAATCTGGCAGAATTTTTTTGTTCAGTTTTGCTTACACAAACATTTACACACAAGTATCCTAAAAAAAATGATAAATGAGGTCCAATGAGTCCATTTGGCATCAGCAAAGAAGTCCAACTGTATCTTGTAAATCATGACACTTCTGGATACAGACACCACTCTCCTGGGTAAATACTCTGCCTCAACAGTGTTTCCGCTGCAGCATTGTGCCGATGCTAACAAGTGAGGTTCTCTCACTGAAGACTGAGATGCTTTTGTGCATCCGACCTCATGCCACCTTGATGATCGTGTACTGTATTTGAGCATGACAACATTATGTGGTATATCAGAGTTGTTAAGAAGAACTTCAGGCCTTCAGAAACTTCAAATTGTGATGGCTAGACCACTGAATCAGAGCATCTCCAAAACTGCAGCTCTTGGGGGGTGTTCCCGGTCTGCAGTGGTCAGTATCTATCAAAAGTGGTCCAAGGAAGGAACAGTGGTGAACCGGAGACAGGGTCATGGGCGGCCAAGGCTTGTTGATGGCTGAAGGCTGGCCAGTTTGATCCGATCCAACAGATGAGCTACTGTTGCTCAAATTGCTGAAGTTAATACTGGATCTTATAGAAAGGAGTCAAATACACAGTGCATCACATTTTTTTGTGTATCGGGCTGCATAGCCGCAGACCTGTCAGGGCATTGTTACAGACCATGTACAACATTTCATGGAAACTGTATTCAAAGCAAAGATGGTTCAGGAATGGTTTGATGAGCATAACAACGAGTTTGAGGTGTTGACTTGGCATTTGAATTCCCCAGATCTCAATCCAATTGAGCATCTGTAGGGTGTGCTGGACAAACAAGTCCGATCCATGGAGGCCCCACCTTGCCACTTAGAGGACGTAAAGGATCTGCTGCTATTATCTTGGTGCCAGATACCACAGCACACCTTCAGGGAGCTAGTGGAGTCCATGCCTCGGCAGGTCAGGGGTGTTTTGGCAGCAAAAGGGGGACCAACACAATATTAGGCAGGTGTATTTTTTTCTTTACTGATGAATCTTAAGTGCTAAGGTAACAGCATACAAATTATTATAAAACCTGAAAGGTTGTCCACATGAAAATTAAGAAGAGAATCAAATAACTTGAAACTCGCAGATTAGATTCAGTTTGAAAATATCTTTGCTCAAAGGACATGGTGATAGCCATCACGAACATAAAGGGTGCTATAAGGCTTTGTCCACTAGATGGCGCACAATTCCCGTTGAATTGCTGTAATAGGTGACTGATGTCCTATGTGGCGCTTTAGGTTTTCAGCATCTTCGCGGTTCCGAAGACTTACTACGATAGAAATAAATACACTGTAACATAAATCAACTCTTTCAGTTATTATTGCCATGCTAATACTGGTCTTAAACATACTATGTACTGTGGTATTTATCATTTTAAGAGATTTATTGTTGGTTGGATATATATTAAGTCCTAAATTCTATGTAACTAAACAAACTCAGTTCTCACCTATATATATGTGTGTGTATGTGTGTGTGTGTGTGTGCGCGTGTATGTCTGGCACGAAGATGTTAATAGCACTTTCAGTCCTGTAAGGCCTCCAAAACTGGATCGAATATGTTTGCCCTGCACATCCCTCATATGATCAGTTGGAGACCAAGTCAACACCTTAAACTCTGTGTCTTGTTCCTCAAACTATTCCCGAACAATTTTCAGTGTAGCAGCACACATTATCCTGCTGAAAGAGGACACTGCAATTAGGGAATTCTGTTGTCATTAAGGGGTTTTATCCTTTTTGCAATAATGTTTAGGTAGCTGGTACTTGTCATTCGCCTAAATGCCAGGACTCAAGGTTTCCCAGCAGAACATTGCACACTACCTCTGCCGGCTTGCCTTCTTCCCCGTAGTGCATCCTTGTATCATCTCAAACCGCAATTCATCAGACCTTGAAAGCTGCTTACCCTTGTTAATGTTTTCTGCCTTCAACACATTTCCTTCAACAACTGATTGTTAATCACTCATTTGCTGCTTACTATACCCCACTCCTTTACGTGTCATTGTAATGAGATAATCTTATTCACTTCAGCTGTCTGTGGTTTTAATGTTATGGCTGATCATATACACTATGTGACTATTAGTATAATTGGTCTAGCATGAAACCATTTGCAAATGATTTAAGTTTCAAGTTTACATCATTTTAAGTAGCTTCACTAGACAAGCTTGATCCTATGAAAAGGCAGTCAGTTATATGATTAATTTAGGTCATTAAATTTACAAGCTCATCTAATATGTCACACTTTGGTTCAGTGTGTGGAGCAATGTAGACAAAGGCACGCTTAAACAGATCTGTGACCTTTGTAATGAAATTAATGAATGCGCCTCATTAATCTTCATCGTCCTGATGGGAAAAATATTCTGCAGGTGTGCACTTTTTAAACACGCCACCTGGCTCACTCCATTGCCATTTTTCATCTCGGAGAATACTGTGCATCTCTCTCTGGATAAATAAAAACCCATTTAAGAGGTGTCGCAGGAAGCAGGGGTTTTTTTCTCACTCTCTCAACCTATTTTTAGAGATGCCAGTGACTAATTATAATAATATTTAAGCACATTAACATGAGTCATTTTGAAAGCATTGTTTTTCTGTTTTGGCCATGCTAGATTTTCCAAAAGGTTTCCTATCAAAAATGAAATATAATAATGACAGAAGAGAGCATGCTGGGCCTGCACACTGCGGGTCTGACCCACGACCGTGTCATTTCTGCCATTTTTGCTTGCTTTAACAGCATGAACATTAAATATGCTTTCTTGCACGTCCCAGAATTGTAGATTCTGTACCATGTGGTTGAACATGGAAATTAAAATTCCTACTACAGAAAACAGTATAACAGTATGTTCTGGGGGTTTTTTTTTCTTTTTTTGGAGCTGTGGAAATCATGATAATTATGGGTCAACACTTTCAGAAAGCTACATTTATCCACACTTAGAGCAGATTCAAAAAGACGTGTTTTTGTTGGTAGAAAATGCAGTTCAAATGTGGAAGGCAAAATGGATAAGAAGAGACAGGAAAAAACTAAATAACAAAAACAAACAAAAAAAACCCCAAACCAAACAAAAAAAAAATTAAATTTTTTTAAAAAAATGGAAAAGATTGATTTGTTTATTTAAGATTAATTATTCAAGTACAAAACATATAAATGATTTTATTCATTTAGTGAATGTAGCACAGCATCGGTAATGTTAGTAAAATAAAATAAAATAAAATAAAACAAAATAAAATAAGTAAATAAATAAATCAGTAAAGAATCTGAACTGTAATCTCCTATCATTTTGAATCCCTGATACAGTGTATAATCCTCATGAACATGTCACACAACTACCATTTTAGCTAATGTTAAGGTTTTACTTTTAACATAGTGTTTGCTTTATTTATTGTTTATTATTAACAACAGATAGTTAACAAGCATATAACATCTTTAATCTCACAAGCTAGAGTTCTGCTGTACTGAATATCAGCATGGCTGTGTTTCGGCAGTAGGTGTGACGTTACAACAGCATCATTGTGAGTGTGATATTGCTTTCATACATGTGAATGTGTATTATTAATAAAAAATAATATTAAGAAAGCTGACATTCCGGGCACAATATGGGCAAATATTTTGTATTTTTGCTCAGTCAAAGAAAACAGTTCCCAATGAAACCACAGCTGGATAAATTGTTGTGTATTGCCATTTCAAAGTAATGATCCATTGCTAGAATTAGAATTTTATTTGACATTCACAGACCAGCAGAGTGATGTGAACAATGTGTTTCGTCACTGAACATTTAATGGCTTCCATAGAAAGGAATTTATGTTAAAACTATAACGAATTCACCTGATGCTCATACAAGTTTACATTTACGGCATTTGGCAGACGCCCTTATCCACAGCAACCTTTATCTCATTTATACAACTGAGCAGTTGAAGGTTAAGGGTCTTGCTGAAGGGTCCAGCAGCTCGGTAGTCCTGGGATTTAAAGTCACAACCTTCTGATTAGTTGTACAACACATTAACCACTAAGCTCAGCTGCTCAAAAGCTCCTGGTTGCACAATTCTACTTGACTTTATACAGTTGTAGAAGGGACAGTGTTGATAATCGCACTCTCCGGTGTCACCCAGATGGAGATGGGTTTCCTTTTGATTCTGGTTCCTCTCAAGCTTTCTTCCTCATATCTTATGTCTCAGGGAGTTTTTCTTTTGCCTCTGTCACCGTTGCCTCTGGCTTGCACATTAGGGATGAACTAAACTTTATTATTTTTATTTTGAATTTCACATTACTGTATAGCTGCTTTGCGACAATGTTAATTGTTAACAGTGCTATACAAATCAATTTGAATTGACTTGGACATTAAATGTCATTACTTTTAGAGGATTTTTGCTTGTCTAGTCAAAATGGATCAGAACTAACTCCTGTATAATAAGCAACTGATCAGTGATCAATACACTCACTGACTATCTGCTAAATGTTTAATGTATTAATCGATAGTAATGAAGGCTTAATGAAGACACACTTAATTTTTAATTCATTATTAACAGGATAATAAATTACTAATATGTAATTCCATTAACAGGCCACCTGAAATATATTGATCTTAGTCAATTTATTGTTTGAGAATATTGCATGTTTCAAAATGGAGGGAAAAAAAATCTAACATCCAGACTTGCTTTTTAGTTGATGCACACAGATGATGGAACTTCCACAGGAATTTCTGATGAAAAAACACATTATTTCTGTTATCAATATTGCATCTTCCCTTTCTTTCCACTAGACCTTGGAGACAAACAAAAGAGGTCCCTGCTTTGTTTTAGGATAGGCTATTCTTCATCCCACGCTTCAAGGGAGCACACAGGAGACACGGACGACGGACAAATGCATTTTGGCCGAGCTGTAGTGCATTTGCACGAGCTGGACAACAATAGCACGGAGAGTACTCAGGAGGGCTGAGGTGGAGATTCTAGAGGCTCTGAGGCTTTTGCTTCACTCCAGTGGCGCACTCTTTCCCCCATCACACACTGTCTCTCAGTGGGAAGAGCAAAAACAAGGAGCCAGGGCCAATCACCTGACACATTTCCATCCAATTTCCACTGCCGAATGTGTTCATTTTCGGCCCTAATGGCATGTCATTTTGCCAGAGCCTTTGGTCAAGAATTAAACCTGGAATCAAAACAGATTTTCAGGGGAGCAATCTTCCATCAAGTATTGATTTTTTTACACTCACGGAGCCTGTACTCCCTAATTTAACCTGACAGCGCACCACACAATGGACTAGAGAGCACCTTGGCGACTAGCAGAAGGAACTATCTCTCTCTCTCTCTCTCTCTCACCCTGTCTTTTTGCTATCTACTTTTTAAAAAATGTAAGGGTAAGTTTGAAGGGAAGAGGGGCTTGGCCACTGAAATAGAGGTTGAAGTGATGTGTGTGTATGTGTGTTTGTGTGTGTGTGTGCATGCGTGTGTGTGTGTGGGTTTGCGTGTTTACCGACGACACACCTTGTCCTCTGTTTTAGCTTACCCCTTATTAACTTTTCAAGTGCAACTCAGGCAGGTTAGACTGCAAAGAGCCAAAAAGAAAAGAGATAAACATGAAAAACAAAGAGCGACAACACGAAAGAGAAGAATGTCTTTCAGGTCACATCAGCTATTATTATTGGCCTGTTGACACCTCTCCATGTGATTCGGCTCTATAGTTGCACCCCCTTCTCAGGAGCCATTTTCTTTCGAGTGGCTGAGGGTTTCAGCCTGGCCTGCAGGGGTCCTGGAAAAAAGAGACCTCTGTGTGTTCCCAGCCTGCAGCATCTTTATAACTGTAGTCATTTAAAACATATTAACTTACTTAACATTTTGTATAAAGCATCTGAGTTTGAGATCTTATGAATAAATGTTATTATAATGTACTCTGATACTGTATATCAGAGTAGATTGTGTTTATGTGGCACTAAACCTGATCAAAAACCTGGATCCAGCAGATCTATCACTTCCAGGAGGTCCAGCTGATCTGTGATTATGCACATGCAAGCATAATTTAGCAGGTGCTAGTTTAATATTTATTGTGGACCTACACAACATATAGAACTTGGACTTTTCTGGACTTGTCTTGCACAACATCTACTACCTGAGCTGTTTTTTTTGTACTAAAATTGCATATAATTGTACACATCTGCACTATTTATTATACAGTCATGCTGTTCTGACACTGTTCTATATTCATATATTATATTTTTAGATATTTTTTCTCTTTCCTACCTCTGTAGTTTAATTTTTACATTTTATTTATTTATTTATTATTTTTTTTAAATTGTAATGTAATGTCTACTGCACTGGATCAAGCAGCACAACATGGAGTGTGACTTGAAATTTGTAGCTTTAGTGAGATTTGGGAATTTTGTTCCTAATATAAGCAATATTTCTGAAAACCTTAAATGTTTCTTACTGTTATGTTTGCAGTCGAGAATCATCCTCTTTCCCAGCAGTCGATGGTGTCGTCTGAACGCGAGCTGTTGTCTCACGCTCACCCTTCACAACCTTCACAAATCCAAAAGTTTTGACTAAGGCTTGTGATCAAAGATTTTATTATTTGAATTTTTTTTGGTTTCTGACATTTATATGTATAAAAAGGAATTAATCGTCAGATTTATTGACTTGATAGAGACAAGGAATACACTAAGGCTGACACACTGTGTTGTAAATTATATAAGCCAGTTAAGTATTTATTTTGACATAAAATCTGCAAGTGAAATTGTATAACATCATTAGGATCAAGTCAGGGAATGAGAGGAGGGAATGAAAGTTGGATCCTTCAGCAAGACTCAACTAGTTGCTTGATTCACTTGGGATAAAAGCCAATAAAATGAATAAATATAAATGCAGCAAATTTCTCAAAGTCTCTAAAGAACTAATCTTCCGGTTGTTTTAAGTTGTAACCTGTTTTGGCACCTTTTGTGCAGCCCCTCTTGACGTCCTGCCTCCATGCTAGCGGCTAAAGCTAAATGGAGCGAAGAACGATGGCCTCTCTTGTCTCAGTCATCAACGTCAGACATTTTCACCTCTAATGACGGGGACGGGAGATGGACAGGGCCAGAGAGGCGAGTGTATGCAGACACCTTGGACAGGCTATGAGCATCGATAATTGCCCCTCCGGAGGCAACAAGGTGTGTGCAAACACCAAATATAATGCTATATATTTGTGTCTGTGTCTGTGACAGAATGGGAATGTGTCTGAATTTGATGGAAAGAGAGAGAGAGAGAGAGGCAGAGTTGTAAGTGTGAAATTAGAGTGTTTATGTGAAGGTGTGTATTTGAGGGTGCACGTCTGAGCGATGCCGCGACAGTTCATTTTCCGAGAACATCGGCCCCGCTGCACGTCCACCACGGCAGAGATAAGGCACGAGAGCGGCTCTGTTCAGATGGAAAAACAAAGAGAGCAATTTAAAACCATCGGCATTTTGCACACACACCACACACCACACACTCACACACACACACACACACACACAAATATATATATATATATATATATATATATATATATATATATATATATGCACACTCTCATTTTTCTTTGCTAGTGTCCTGACTCATATTGAAACATAATCCATTTGAGCTGCTGACATGTCCTTATGTTTCTCCACGAGTCTTTTTTTCTTCTCTCTCTACTTTCGGATTTGAAAGTTGTGTTTTATTATGATGAGCTCAAAAGACAGAAAGAAAAAGGAGAAGGTTTGTGTGGCGTGGAATCTGATGTTGGATCATTATTGGTTTTACCGTTAAGTCATTAAGGCAAATCTGTTGTTAAGCCACATGACAGCACGAGTAGCAGCTCACTGTGGATGTAAATATACACAATATACTGTATATATCCTGCTTTGGGGGATTTTGTGTATATATGAGATTCACAATAATTTCAATTTCAATATCTTTATAATATTTTGCAAGGCTCGAGAAATGATAATGTGCTTTGGGTTTCGAGTGTAATGTTGGTGTTTGTACCTTTTGTTACATTTTTTTGAATTTGTATAAATTTCTCACAAGAAAAAAATTCTAACCTCAACATCAGTGCACTGCGGTAAAAAGCTTCAAATCTGTGTAGGTTCTCGAAATCAGCGAGTTTGTTTGCCAGGTTGCTTATTCAAGAAATACTAAAGGTTTCTTTGTAATATCAGATGAGCAGGATCATATACGTGTGTGTGTGTGTGTGTGTGTGTTTATTTTCCCTTAGAAGTAAAAGGACACAACATTCTCAGTCACATACAGAAGAAAGAATACAACACAGTCTGAACTGAAGCGGATCAATGTCTAACCGTCTCTCTCAAGCTTCTATCGGAGCCTTGAATAAGCTCGGCCATGGACATGTGATACAGTGACACACACACACACACACACACACACACACACACGTGCACACACTCACAATTCAGCAGTAAATTACTTTATTACCTTGAACAGATGCAACCAAACTAATACAGGTTGTTTGGCAGTGTATTGACAGTAACATTGAAACATAGATGGAAAAAGTTCCATTTGCCTTCCATCTTTACTTCTAGGCCAAAGCAGATTGACGGATGATAAACAATAGCAGAAGAAATAGCACAATTACAGCAGTAAAACAGAAATGTGTGTGAAAAAACCGGGGATGCGAAACAACTTCTACTGCCACACTTAAAAAGAACTCAGGGGGAATGGAGAAAAAAGATGATGCGAACATCTTCGACATCGCTTCTCAGCCTAATGTTAATAATTTATGTTGTGTGTGCTTTTTTATGATGATTATTTATTTATTTACCGCTCTTCCAGTTGGCAGCTAGTCAACTTTGAAAGGCTTTGTGGACGAGAAACTTTGGAGTCGAGTTTGTAGAGGCTTTCAGCTGAGAATGAGCTCCTCTCTTTGTCTCGGGCTCGTCTCATTATTGTTATCTGGTATGATGAAACACTGAAATATTGATGCAGATCAACCGTGGCGCAAGATACCTTTCAGTTGACCCTAAGGGAGCAGGTAATAAATTGCTGTAGCAACCACGTACTGTCAGTTTGCTTTTAGGTGTGAACTTCGTAATGAAGTCTGGTTTGTGCGTGTGAAAAGGCTTTTGTGAATTTCAGTTTCAATCAGGATAAACAGAGTATCGAGACACCAGGATCAGAGAAGAGGTCATTACACTGATAAATAAACAAGTCCTGCATCTCAGTACTGTTTTCAAGTCACCTTTATCAGCATACTTCCTTGATTGGCATGAAATGGTTGCAAAAGGAAGAGGAGTAAGTAGCGAAGTGAATAGAAAAATAAAGTCAGAGGTGCACTTGAAGGGCACAGATAGGAAAAAAATGTTGTTGAAGCGAATTTGGGCTTCCTGTCGAGCTATCTGGCAGTCGCTTCTGCATCTGTTTTTTTCCTTAAGAAACTTGCTCTTTAATGGTCCTATACACAACCATTCATCTATTTTCTGTAGCGCTAATCCTACACAATGCTGTAGGGAAACACAATGTGGTGGTGACTGGGTGCCAATCTATGGCAGGGCAAAATCATGTACACACTCATGACAGGCAGATGCTAATAGAACACCTACAGAGCATGTTTTTAGACTGGGGAGGGAACCGGGGAACCCAGAGGAACACCCAGAATCACAGGGAGAGCATGCAAACTTCATACACAGGGCAGAGGCAGGAATCAAACCCCCAACCCCTGAGGCAAACATGCTAAGCTATAAGCCACCATGCCTACATGTGATTGAGTCTTCTTTACTGTTTGATAGAGTGTGTCAGTCAATTTTTTTTATTATTATTATTAACATAAATAATAGTGAGTAAGAATTAAGTAACATTACCATTAAGTAAGAATTTCAAAAGACATCAGCAGGGTTTATTAACATTCAACAAAAGGGCATTGTTACTTGAATTTAATTATATCTTCAGTATTCAAGCACAAAACCAGAACCCTGAGACCCCCCCCCTCCCCCAGACACACACAAATACTCACACAAACCCCACTGTATAAAACATTCCTTTTAGTTCCACACAGATTTGTGTCAAAAACGGCGAAGAACCACCCTTGAAGCATGAGATAAGCCTGTTCCTGTCCTGTAATCCACAATGGCCTAAACATTTCAAGATTCTCTTCAGAATAATATGTGCAACAAACCAAACATTGCTGGGTTAATCGTTATCCTTGAGTGCTGTAGAGTTTAGAAGGTTATTCTTATACAGACCGATTGTGTGGCTTTTGATGGCTTTTTACTGTAGTTCAATAAAGGTCTAAATATGATATTATACATATATGAATGCTGATATATGGTGTGTGTATAGGAACTCAAACTGTAGAGCAGTATCGGATGTTAAGAATTAATTTCTATATTAAACATGACTTCATTATCCTGTTTTTCAATATTTTGTGTGATTTTTGTTGTCTCATGGATGGAGTAAAAAAAATAAAAATAAATAAATAAATAATAATAATAATAATAATAATAACTGTAAATTAAATCCTTCATTATTCATGATAAAACACTTAATAATCATTAATAAACAATCTTTAGTGAAGTAAACAAAATAACTATATAACTGCAAACAGGTCAGATTTGCATTCATTAAGAACTCTGGGGCAAAAATATCAGGATCCAGATGTGCAAAGAGCCTGACTGAGACATATCGCATACTTGCAGCTGTAATTGCATCCAAAGCTTGAGGGATGAGATGAAATTCACCTTTATTAAGTACTTCTGCCAAGTATGGAAAGCTAAGTTGAGTACCAAGGCTATGTTTTTAGTTTAATTAATCTTTGTGTCTTTTAAGAAAAGTTTGCAATACATTTTGCAATTAAGTCCAATTAAATTACAGATTGAGGCACTACAAATTATGGGAAAATTTTTGAGGGGGGTGAATATTAATCCAAGACACTGTGTGTAGCAAATAACCTGCTGATCTACATTTCAAGGGCAAAAGTCTTTAGAGTTCACACAGAATGATGAGTGAGACATTTAACAGATAACACCACAAAAGCCCAGGAAACGTCTTTCTAAAACTGCACTAAGTGCATCTGGAAATACTTATGCATTTTTAAAAATTAATGTATTTGCCACACCAAATATTGACTTTACAGCTCTTTTAGTATATTTTTCAAATGTAGTTTCATGAAAAGCTATCCCAAAACATAAAAACAGTCATTGATTATGCAGGTAACAATACATTAAGTTGTCTTTATTTGTCACATATACATTACTGCACAGTGAAATTCTTTCTTCGCATATTCCATCCTTGGGTTTGGGGTCAGAGCTGTTGCAGCACCCCTGGAGCAGGGTGGGTTGGGGACTTTGCTTAATGGTGGCAGCTAGGTGGTGCTGGGGCTTGAACCCCGATCTTCTATTTAACAATCCAGCACCTTAACCACTTGAGCTACCACCGCTGTGTATTATTGTATTATTACATTTAATTAGTATTAAGGATCAGTGGGATGCAAACATTTATACTGGTTCATTTGTGTAATTTCAGTTGTAAATAAAAATAACCCTCATATATACACACACACACACACACACACACACACACACACACACATATATATATATATATATATATATATACACTATATTGCCAAAAGTATTCGCTCACCTGCCTTGACTCGCATATGAACTTAAGTGACATCCCATTCCTAATCAATAGGGTTCAATATGAAGTCGGTCCACCCTTTGCAGCTATAACAGCTTCAACTCTTCTGGGAAGGCTGTCCACA
Organism: Hemibagrus wyckioides; assembly: GCF_019097595.1. Lineage (NCBI taxonomy): Eukaryota > Metazoa > Chordata > Actinopteri > Siluriformes > Bagridae > Hemibagrus > Hemibagrus wyckioides. Next base: position 9,178,554 of record NC_080732.1, on the reverse strand, counting down.
AGGTTTAGGAGTGTGTTTATGGGAATTTTTGACCATTCTTCCAGAAGCGCATTTGTGAGGTCACACACTCTCCTGGCAACCGCCAAACCCAGACTCGTCCATCAGATTGCCAGATGGAGAAGTGCGATTCGTCACTCCAGAGAACGCGTCTCCACTGCTCTAGGGTCCAGTGGCGGCGTGCTTTACACCACTGCATCCGACGCTTTGCATTGCACTTGGTGATGTATGGCTTGGATGCAGCTGCTCGGCCATGGAAACCCATTCCATGAAGCTCTCTGCGCACTGTTCTTGAGCTAATCTGAAGGCCACATGAAGTTTGGAGGTCTGTAGCGATTGACTCTGCAGAAAGTTGGCGACCTCTTCGCATTATGTGCCTCAGCATCCGCTGACCCCGCTCCGTCAGTTTACGTGGCCTATGTTCCATGTTCTTATAATACAGCTGACAGTTGACTGTGGAATATTTAGGTGTGCGGAAATTTCACGACTGGATTTGTTGCACAGGTGGCATCCTATCACAGTTCCACGCTGGAATTCACTGAGCTCCTGAGAGCGACCCATTCTTTCACAAATGTTTGTAAAAACAGTCTGCATGCCTAGGTGCTTGATTTTATACACCTGTGGCCATGGAAGTGATTGGAACACCTGATTCTGATTATTTGGATGGGTGAGCGAATACTTTTGGCAGTATAGTGTATATATATAATATATATATATAGTATATAATATAATATACTAATACTAATAATGTATTATTTAACATTCAAATGTCAGTCAGAGTTTATGGAAGATTAAAGAATAACATAACGGAAAGTTAAAATGAGCATTTGTTGGTTAGCATGCTTGTCTCACTCCTCTGTGGTTGGGGGATCAATTCCTGGTGCATACAGAGTTTACACATTTTCCCTGGGCTTCCGGGGTTTTCTTCAGTTCCTCCAGTTTCATCCCCCCAGTCCAAAGACATGTGTTTTGGGCTGATTGGCATCTCTAAATTGACTGTAGTGTGTGTGAGTGTGTGTTTGTGATGGTTTGGCACCCCGTCCGAGGTGTGTGTCCCTTGCCTTGTGCCGCGAGTCCTCTGGGATAGACTCCAGGCTTCCTGTGATGGATAAGCAGTACAAAAAAAGGATGGATAGACCGATGGATACTTCATTATAATTTTGATCCTGGTTATGGTGCTGAGCATGAGCATCAACAAATCAGGTGTTTCATGTCAAACAGTTGTTTATTATTAATTATGGTACAAATAAATGTAACAGATCTGAAGCTGTTCAGGAATACACAAAGTGCAGCTTTACTGACCAAACATATATTGCTTTATATATATATATTTATATATATGTACAGTTTTCATAAAATTTAAAGCAGGTTTATCAGCTTTGGTTTTCGAGGTGTTCAGTGGCAACACTTTTCAATATTTTCTTTCTTTCTTTCTTTCTTTCTTTCTTTCTTTCTTTCTTTCTTTCTTTCTTTCTTTCTTTCTTTCTTTCTTTCTTTCTTTCTTTCTTTCTTTCTCTCTCTCTCTCTCTGTGTGTGTGTGTGAGTGTGTAATCAGTTCAAGACAATTGAGTTCGGTCACAAAGCTCTCCTTGCGCCCTATTATATTGGGCAATTCCAGTCACAGTCAATAAAGTTCATCAATGTAAATCACATGGGGGGCAAACAGACAAACAAACAAACAAAACCGTTACAATAAAGTCTAAAATGTTCTACACACGTAACCCTGGAAACCACAGCATGAAAGATAACTGGTAGACCCACACTCTCTTTGAGGACCTACCACGACTAGTGAAATCTACTTACACACATTTACACAAAACCACAAGTTGCTGTTCATTTCTCTTCTAAAAACTCACTGCTCACTGCATACATGTACAGTCATGAGGTAATCTTGATGCTAGACTTATATGATTCTTCCATTCATTTTCCTCAAACATTGCAAATATTTAAAGATTGTCAGCAACATTTAGCCATTTCTCTGTACAGTGTGCATATTACAATTGAGCTTTGGTCCAGCATTCAAAAGTTGAGCAAAGGCAGAACTCTTTTATTTCTTTGTCTCTTGGTTTAAGTTTTTTTTTTCTTTTCTTCTTCTTCTTTTTTTGGTTACAGCTTCTTTGTTAAATCTCTGTATGATACACCATGTCTGCAACCAGAAAACCCAGGCTAGTCAGATGAAAATGAAAAAAAAGTGTGATCATAATTAGAGCAGTTTACATCTAATAAGTCTAATAAACTGTAACCTGGCAGCTCAGTGTATTCCATTAAAAAATATCGACGTGAAAGAGAACGCAACACAACGCTTACAGTAGAGCATGAAGACAAATGAAGAGGAAATTAAAAAATGTAGGATTTTGGTGATTTGGAAAATCTATTTTTTCCTTTGCTTGAATAAAAACCTGGACATGCTTGGATCACTTGTATTTATATGATTGCTGGAATTGTGTTGATTGATCCTCAAATAAATATTATTCTGTAATAAATTTACTTCTGAAACTTGCTAGCTGTAACAATATTTTCATTGCTTTCTGGAGTAAAAACAATAAGTTGAAAACACGAGTTTCCTTTACAAAAGAAAACTAATAAAAAAGGTTTAACCTTCATAATTTTAATTATATTTTGCACTGAATTAGGGGAAATGTCATCGTTCATATTTGAACACTTCCTTGTTTTGATACTAACTATTTTTTATTTGTAGTTTTCAAGTGAACAAAGTTAAAAATGAAACCAGCACAGATCGACAGATATTAGCACAAACTATAGTATCCAGGGTTATAAAATCGAACATTATTATTTTTAGATATCCGTGTTATTGCCTGTCATTAGTCTAATCAACCTGATTTCTCACCAAATTTTGAAGAATTTCAACCAGGACCTAGACAGTTATAAGATATCTAGCTGCTAACCCATCCCTTAAAATTTACCTGAACTACTCATAACTCAAATAAGTTTGTGTGTGTGTGTGTGTGTGTGTGTGTCCAAAAGCTTATTGTCTAAAGCAGCTCTCATTACGGCTTCTTACAGACATTTGATTTAAAGGACATCATTTCAATTATAATCTACCTTGCTGTTTAAAATTGTGATTGTATTTAATATTTAGTTTTCAGTGTTTCTCAAGCAGACTTTAATGACTGTGTTGAAGAAATAAAATTCTGTCATGTGACAGCAAAATGGAAGAAAGACAAACTTTAGGGAATGTAAGTATAGTACTTCCTTTGTTGTAGTACGTCTTGTTCTGAAGCTCAGTTTGCACCAATTGCAAAGTCATAAGAATTTCTATTAGACAACTCATAAAAAAAGCACATGCATGGTTAGGTTAGGTTACAGCTCCGTTTGTATAAAATCAAACAAAGGATCCGACTATTTAGAATTCTTAGACATTTCGTGAGAGAGCTGGTTGTTCATTTTGGTAGCTTTGTATATTTTGATCATTTCTTTTGTCTGACACACACAAAGTTACAACAAACCTACTGAATTATAAAGTTAACAAAAACATGCACGAAAATGATGAATCGTAGAAATGATCTCATTTAATTTTCCACACATTGGTTGTGTGCTGCAAATCATGCAGACCTGAAGCCATTGTTTGGGACAAAACACTGAAAAATTTCATCACAGCAAAAGGAAAAAAAAAAAGTAATGTTTTTGCCCATGTATAGTCCTTGGGCTACAGCCCATGTCCTTGGGCTGAAGAATGATGTTCTTTGGCTAGAAGGCTTTGGCAATACAATGACATACTGTAGTTTAAGTCACAGCTGCAACAATGTGGGTTCTACCATATCGACCACCTTTGACATATAACCCATTCTTCCAGAGATAAAAAAAAAAAAACTTTTAAATTATACTTTTACAAACAGGAGTGAGGTGACTAAAGAAAGGACCACAGGTATATGATGTGGTCATCTCTGAGACAAAGTTTCCAAAGAGTTTGTGATTTCAATTTGAAGACAAAATTAGCATAATATTTACATATAAACCCAAGTGAGCAAGTGAGACAAAGATAATGTTACACCCTCCCACCACCCCAGAGCCCCTACACATATATGTTTTTTCCCCCCTTTTGGTCAGTACAAATGTAAAAATTTCGAACACATTTACAAAAAACAAAACAAAACCCTTCAGGAATCAGACACATCAGACTTTGGTTGTAGTAGTTTTTATAGTTGTCCTTGATTTAGGTGTGATCTCTAGTGAAAATTCTCTGCTCTGTCCTGGATGAGGACCTCGAACCTGTAAGCATTTAGATTTTTCTTTTCTTTTTTTTTTTGCTTAAGTCTCTTCACTTCAATGTCATTACAACACTCCTATCAACATTTCTATCCTTGATGGTGGTCCATCACAGTACAGTGTTAGACACATCCAGGTTTTTAGTGTCCAGTCGAGTGAATCATCGGTAAGTGGGTCCAGTTTTTCTCCCTCGAGTCTATCTGATCTATGGATGTTCTTCCAAAGGGTCAGCCAGAGGGTCCATAGGTGCGACAGCCCCAAGCTCCGGCTGCTTCAGCCTCTTTATTGTGTTTTTAAGCGCCTGCCTTTTATTGCAGAACCAGACGCGCACCACCTCGCGGTCGTAGTTCAGTTTCTCAGCGATCTCGGTCATTTCCTGGCCCGAGGGGTGTGTGTTCTTCTCGAAGTGGCTGTTAAGGATCTCCAGGGCCTGTGGCGTGAAAGAGGTCCGGCGCTTGCGCTTTTTCGATGGCTCACTGCCGATAAACTCGGTCAGGTTCTGCATGCCCGAGCGATGGCGGGCTTCTGCCTCGGCCATCCAGCGCTCCAGCACGGGTTTAATCTTCTGGGCGCTTTTTGGCGTGATGTCCAACTTCTCAAACCTGGCAGGATATAAAAGGCCAGGGTTCAGTTTGCCTGTCAGACTGCTAGCTATAGTGCTCTCTTGGGCTTCCTGTGGTAGGAAAAAGTGGCTTCTCAGGATGGTGTGTCTGGGGGAGAATTGAGAAAGAACAAGCTTACTTCGGCTGCCCTGACTGGGCGAACGGGGTTTGCTGCCTGACCAAGTTTCTCAGGAAATGTCTCCTGGTCCAAGCTACCAGTGAGACAGAGAGTTTCTTATGTGTCACCTTCTTGTTGTGTCAGCACTTGTATGCTGAGAAATCTACTTCCACTAGGACCTTCTTCCTGTGCTAGTTCACTTTGTAACTCTCTGTGTTCACTTTGCAGTGATGGACTGAGGAGACACTTCCACAGAATAGAAAAAAAATCAAATTCTCCAAAATTATTCAGCACCTAACTGCTATAATGAAACAATTTAAGTGGGCTTAAACTCTGTAGTTTAACTCAAACGCACAATGATTTCAACATAACACACTGAATATATTATCTCATTTAATATTCCCCCTTTCCCTGAGCAGCAAAATGTCCATTTACATGTAAAACCATGATTTATTCACATTTATGACTTAAATTATTGACTATAATGCACAACTATTTTAATACACAACTTCACTTCCTTTCCAAATCCAGTGAATGTTTAATATTAATACATTTTCATCCCCCAGTTTTGCATATGCTTGCAAATAGACAAATACACTTTGTTAAACTTTGAACATGTATTATTATTATTATTATTATTATTATTATTATTATTATTATTATTATTATTATTATTATTAGGCATGTGTGAAAAGTCCCCTGTGATGGATTTGATTCCACCCAGTGTTCCTGAGATTAAGAAGTTTATGAACATGTATGAAGGACTATGACGATGATGATGATGATGATGATGATGATGATGATTACTACTACTGCAATTAGCACAGACTGTTTCTTTGAATGCTGTTGAATTATTCATAATATAATATTTCAAAACATTGTTTAATGTAAATATTATTTACAGTTGTTTATTGTCTGTTGTTTGTTTGTTTATTGTTGTTTATTAGTGTTCTCCCCTATTTCTATTAGCTTAGAATATAAAATGTCCTTGAGCTGCAGTTCTGATTTTAACCAGTTAACAAACCAGTTAAAGCAGTTATTTGGTTTGTTATATAAAAAGCAACTTTTTAACTGTTCTTAATTATTAAAAAGTTCATGGTTTGTTCATGTTAACCAGTGCATTAAGTAATGCACAATGATTTTTTTAGTTATATTAATTGGGAAATTACACAGAGAACATAAGATAACATTTGGGAAATGATGTTCTTCCCTCTCAGTGAAATTTATAATGCCTCAGAAACAAAGGGAGAAAAAGCTCCTTTATAGACTCTACTGTTAGTGTGTGTTGGAGTGTGTACAGTAGTGTAGGAGAGTGTTCACTAAGCAGCTTACACCTGTCAGACCGGCCGAGAAAAGCCTAGCAGAGGGAGAAGAGAGAGACGAGTCCCAGGCTCCTGCAAGGACGTCTTTGACGGAATCTTAACTGGCAGTTGAGGAGACGCCTCGAGCAGGGGCAAAGGCCTCTGCTCTCAGGACCCCAAATGCAACAAGACACAATTTTTTACTCTTAACACAAGGATGAGTGACAGCCCTATGTGAACACTGGACAGAGGAGGATGCAAAAGCCTGAGATTTGGAATAGTGGAGTCCTAACTTATTTATTCATTTATGAATTATTGCAACATCCTGTATCATTTTTTACTGAAACTTTAACCATTTGCTGTCCTTATGAGGAAAGTAATTTCAATTTTTTCTTTATAACTACATACTGCATACTTGTATCTGTAAATAAGTGTATGAGTGCGATAATGCACAGTCTTCCAGTCACTGCACTGAACAGGACAAAATGCAGCATGCTAAATAAATCTCTTATGTATATACACCGGTGTTAAGCATCATTTCTGCCTAATTTATCTTGCAAATTACATCCAGTAGCTAGTCCATGAATCATTCATGTTAGCTGGTGTTTTAGTGTGAGTTAATGGTGTACATTCATGTGGCTAAACGTCTTAAAGCGATTCTCATCTCGATATTCAGTGACCATTTTGGAAGTGTTCATGTGCATCGTTGCATCCTAAGTAGGATTTATACTGCAGATGGTTGTGAATCGTTGCATGTTAAGAGAAAGAGAATTTGATTGCTACAAAAATATTATATATAACATTAATTACATTACATTACACTAACATTAGTGGAGTGTTAAATGGTCTCGTAGATTTATCTGAAGGTATTCAATGGATTCAACGATCTCTGAGCTTTTCCATCCGTTAGCTTTGATCAGGACTGACCACTTCCCTTTTGTGACTATTGGGGAAAGCAGTAAAGAATTTTTTTCCCCTCAGTCTAAGCTTTGAGAGATCAGACAACATGGAGACATCTGTCAAGCTGAGTTTGACTGAGAACAGACTATAAGAGCCCCAAGAGCCAACACAGAAAAAAACTCATAAATTCATCCATATCCTCCTCATCTTTGTTGATGTTAACCAAAGGAAAGCATGTGAAGTCTGCTGTTAAACCCCTCAACACAGGGTAGTCTGTCATGTTCAATGTCATACAAATGAACGGGTAATTAAATAAAACCTCCTGTCTCTCTTCTAAAGAATTTAGATGAAAGAACATGGAGTGAAAGCTTCACATCACCCATTTATTTTGCAACGTAATGGCTTTTAATGTATGTTTCCTAAATATCTGAATTATGTATTTGGGAAGTATAAATATTTCATGCAGAATTTCTTAAGACTTTAAACATTAGTTTGAAGCTTCATAATTCCCCGCCAACGTGCCCCTCAGTTCTGTCACACTGTTTCAGGTTTTATTCTGCTTTTGATGTTGATGGGATGAAATTTTTAAAATTGCGTGACATCGCTGTGACACATAAACACAAGCAGCTCATCATCCTGCGCTAAGATTTCAGCAATGATCAGGTCTAAAAAAAAAAACTAGAGAGAAAACTATTTAACAAAGTTCAAAAATGCCACAGCAAAAATCTAATGTGGGAGAGCATCTGAGACCAAAGAGATTCATTTATAACTGAATTTCATAATGATATGATAATATAAAATCACGCCAAGGTTTAGTGTTTATTTTTCAGATCCATGTGTGAATTTTATTAGAATTATTAGATATAGGATCATTAACAATTTATTATTATGGCCGAATGTGTTTCCCAAAGCAAAACTTGGCTCTTGAGGTATTTCTATCCAAAATCTTATGATAATTTTATGCTAACATGATACGTAATGATTGATGAAGGAGAACAAGTAATGATTTCTGATGGCTTTTTGCTGAATATTTTGTATTTCATCATAATGCTCCAAATCCTTGCCTTTATGGGACTAAGAACACGTTGGTTTTATTAATAGTCTAGTTCTGTCACATTCTCTTTAGCTAAATCCACGAGGAACACATGTCGACCTTAGTAATTATTAAATGCTTTAAGTGCTTCTCGTAATACTGCTAATACATTTTGCATACACTAACTTAACACTCATATATACACAGGACAAAGTGAAGAAGACACAGTTAAATACACAATCAAAATAAATGTCAGTCAGACATCGACCATCTTTTTATCTTACTTACATCAAATTCATTATTAATACATATCTAAACTCTTAATCAGAGTATAGAGAGTATAGATATGAGCTCATACCTCATACCTCGGATTTTTCCTGGGCATTTGAAAACATCATGGATTTTTTTTCTGTTTTTTTTTTTTTGTTGTTTTTTGCCTCAAAATCTGTAAGATTTGCATATTAATTTAATTAATTTAATATTATTTTAACTGTAAATATTAAAGAACAATAAAATGAGGAATGTCCTCCTGCAAATATAAACACCTTTTAATTTTTTTGAGATTATATCTATCCTTGTACATACCATTTTAGGTTATGATTGTTAGAGAAAGTTGGTAAGGTTTTTTTAAAAATAAATAAATAAATAAATAAATAAATAAATAAATAAATAAATAAATAAATAAATAAAAACAATATTATTTTTTTTATTTGATTTTATTATTATTATTATTATTATTATTATTATTATTATTATTATTATTATTATTAGTTTTTTTCTTAAGAATTTATCACTTGCCATTTAAAATGAATTTTTCTTGCTTTTACCCCAATATCTCTCCGATCCAAAGTAAAGCAAGCAACTATACAGATTTAGTGGCAATAACGTTGCACTGCTTTGCTTTTGTTCCCTCAGCATGAATTTTGTAATTAGGCAGTGCAGATGAAATGACACAGAGGTTTTTAGTTTATGTTAGAGTCTCGACCCACACTGACCCAAATTCCATATAATAAATGCCAATTCATTGGATCCTGTTGCTCTTTACTGGGATGCTTTTGTACGTGTTGAAGGCTAAATTAGCATTGCAACCTGTATTTTTGAGCAGCTCTTGGCTCTCCTTACCTGCAGATGGCGGATTGGCTGTAGGCAGGCCCCTCTGTGGCACTGAGAGCCTGGCCCACCTGAGTTTGCGTCAGACCCAGAGACAGACGACGGATTTTAAATGCTTTGGCAAATTCCCGAATCTCCTCCAGATTCACACCATCCACTTCACTCGGAGCAGTTTGAGGGTCTGAGAAGCACAGAAAGGAGCGAAGATAAATATCACAGCATGGAACCTTGAAATTAGGTATTTTATTTCATTATCCTGCTCAATGATAAAAATAAAAAAAAAAAAAGTGTTGAAAATCAAGAAAATGTAAGCTGTCATTTGAAAGTGGCACAGCTCAAAAAAAGAAATCACTTGACTCATTATACTGAAATTTCTATCTAATGAATATATTCACCTTAGAACACTGACTCTATCATATTTGCTACATGCATTTCTCAGACCTCTGCACCGTCCACATGATCCTTACTTTTCTTGAAAAAGTGTGGGAAATGTAAAGTCCATCTGTACCTGAACAAGGACAGAAACTGTGGGAGGTTTTTGAGGGGTTTTTTTGCCTTCCACAAGGCAAAATATAAAGATTGTGAAAAGGTTTTTGATGAAAAAATTGCTAAATGTTTGAAATCTTCCAAATACAATAAACAGCCTTTCTTTTATTCTAATATAAACATTGTTATGGCCAGTTAATTGCCATAAATATCAGATTTCTAAGTGTAAATGAATTCATTTTTTTGTGCGTATAAATGCTCCTGAAAACACTCAATTTTTTTTTAAAAAATAGAATTTTCTGTCAATTATGTCAGGCTATGTATGGTTAAAATAGTATGCAATTCTCATCTCGCACATCAGCAGAATTTAGAGAGATCTGAAAAATTCTCCTGAATAAAATATTTTCCAGAATGAATTCAAAGCCTTTTTGTTTAAAATGACATGAGTTAACTATAAAAAAAAAAAATCCAGTTGTTTCAAGAATGGAACTTATTATTTCCTAGTGTCCAAAAACATTTTCTGGATGAAGGAAATTTGTAAAAGAAGTTTGTTTATAACAGTTTGCTAGTCAATAAAATGTGTTTTTGTATGTCTCACTAGTTCTGTTTAACATTCCGCTTATGTAGGGAAAAAAGTTTGGCAGATTCAATTATTCATGTTGGTCATTATCAATGAATTATTAAAGAATCCTCCGGGCATATTGAAGGTAAAAACCTACTGAACCGACCCCTTGTCATTCCTCATAAGTAAATGTGATCTTCAAACATGGGGCAGTACTCGCCTCTGCTCTGGCCTTGTAATGTTTAATGGTGGAGATGAAAATGAAGATAAATGACTTATATTTAACAAGACACACTGAGTTACAGTCAAACACATTTTAAGGTAAACTCGAGCAGTTCCTTAAAGATGCGACTGACTGACTGTCCTTTAGCTTAAAACTAACAGACAGAACCAGGATGCAATATGACGTTGTCTCTGCTGCGTCTCCATTGTTTTTTGAGTGAGACAGATGACGTGAGAGATATTAGGCTTACTAAGAAGCAAACTTGCAGAAATTAGTAGAAAATTTTGGCAGGTTGAACTTTCTGGTGCAAGGCATGCTACCCATCAGCATGGACATGTAAGCTAAGTTGTAGGACGTAAAAAGGTTTACAGAGGTTGGACACTAGAGTTCTAAGAAAAGCAGGTTTTCCTCAACTAAAAAAGTTTTTGGGGTACATATAACAATCAGAATTAAAGTTATTGCGTTTTAAAATCCCTTCACTTCCAAAAGTGGGGAAAAATTCACCCGGATCTTCACAGACATTTTGCGATCCTGCATTTGATTGGAATAGAATTGATTAGGTTTACATTTGGTTAGCTACAGTATCACTCCAGAAAAAATAGAATTAAGTCCACGGTTAGAATTGTGTGTAACTGAGACACAACTAACTCTGTGCCTTATTTGGAAAAAAAAAGGTTTATTGTACTGAAGGTGAGAAAAAACAGAACTCACTACTGATAATATAGTGAAGTGAAGTATAAAAACAAACACATTCCCTTTCTGAAAGTATTGAAAGATCATGTCTTTCTGTTTTTGCTGTACATTAAAGGCAGTTGTTTTTGATATAAAAAAATAAAAATAAAATAAATAAATAAATAAATAAATAAATAAATAAATAAATAAATAAATAGGAAATATCAGAATTTCAGCTTTCATTTCCTGATATCTGGATGTGTTAGAAGATGGCACCTTTTGTTTGCCCAGGTTTGTTTTGTTAGATTTACAATGAATTACAATGAATAGCTCTGAGTGTCTACTCTTGGTTTGAGTCCTGGGTTTCACCTGTGAAGACTGCATTTGTTGGCCAAGAACAAAACAAACAGAAGCATCACAAAAGAAGAATGAAACAGTGTAGTGATTCCAATTCTTGTACGCATAAAGAATTGGTGGTCTGTTATCAAAGGTGCCAAGTTGTTTAACACCTCTAGATATAAAAAAATATTCTGGAAATAAAAGCTGAAATTCAAATCTATCATCTTATTTTCATCTTTTGATCTCAAAACCATGGAGCTTCAATGTATATCAAAAAGAAAAGAATTGGCCTTGATTTCCAATACTTTTGGAGGGGAGTGTAAAACACACTTAAATATAACAATACCATAAATTACATTTAATACTGGAAATATTGAAGTAGTTTTCTTATTCTGAAAATATAAAGCTTTCATTCATTGAGTCCGATCAAAGCAAACATTCAGCCTTTTGTACTCTGGGTCACTGATTTTTCTCCCTCCTTTCAACCTATGTTCTCCAGATTTCAGCTAGACAAGGACGCTGTGACAAATACAGTGTGGCATAGAAAGCTGCACCATGCCAGCAAATTGATGAAATGAATAGAGAATGCCAGAGGTATTACATACATTTTGACACAGAAGAAGGGGAAAAAATATGAAACAGACCATTGGCTGCGTTCGCAACAAGTCGATCAATGGCAACTTCCCTTTTATTGAATTCAAAACTCCATCGCAGATGGCTTTGAAACAGGTTTAAGGCAATTGCCTGTGACAAATGAGAATTTATCTAAGTAAAGCAGTTTTTTAAAGAGACGCCGGGTCTGTGACAGGCAGCAGGGAGTGATTTATATGTGGTGGCTAAGCAACTCCACACACAAGCCTCTGTTTATGACACATACACTTTTTAATGCACACAGTCAGAAAGAAAAAGTGCACACAAAAAAAAACAATCCAAATTCTGTTTGGCTCCAGACAAAGACAGGAATAAATATCAGTACAGTTTTCGGCCATGTAGATGGCAGACCTTGATACACAAAGGATAAAAACAGAATTTCAAAGCTCCCTGAGTTCTTTGGATTCGGGATTGAACAGACATTTATTGGTGTATTTGAATGCTATGAACTTGCTTGCTTTACAATATTCATAACGTTATTTCCTTAAGCCTTAAAATGTATATAGAGTCTATATAGAGTCTGTGTAATAGCATCTGTTATAAACCCTGCTTCACCCAACACTAATTTTATCCATGATTTATCCATGATGTGTGTGTGTGTGTGTGTGTGTGTGTGTGTGTACTCACTGCTAACCAGCTGCCCCACACTGAGTGCTGAAGATGAGGATGAAGAGGTCGAGGAGGATGAAGAGGCTTGCCGGAGAGGACTCTGGCTGTGGGGCATTCGCAGCAGGCCTGGCTGAGACACAGGGGGAGGTGGCTGGGTCTGGGCAGCCTGGGAGAGCTGTGGAACCATACACACACACACACACACACATGCAAACAAACACACAGAAGTGTAAATAAAAGAGACAGAATGTATGCGATGAGAGTGTTTGGTGTATTTAGTTAAGGCTAAGATGAAGGAAAGAAAGATAGCTGCGATGTCAGTTTTAGAGTTTGTCTTTGAGAGTCTCAAAATATTATGCTTTTCCTCAAACAGAAACAGGTGTGCAGTGAAATTAGTGCCACATTAATAGGAACACCTGTACCCCTGCATCCCTGCATCCAATTGTCCAAATTATATAATCAACCATATATATGCAATCCAAATGATTTTGGAATGTGTGAGGGTTTTGTTTTTTTTTACACCTGAATAACTGAATTTTTTTTTTTTTGTCTTACAAACACGTACACAACAAACTGTCTATCCACATGTACACACAGCAAGGGGAAAATAACAAAATGCCATCTTTTAGTCAAAGAAAATATTTTACACTAAACATGAGTGTGTGTGTGTGTGTGTGTGTGAGAGAGAGAGAGCTGTGTATCAAAATGCCATCTTTTAGTGAAATGGTATGAAAGCTATTTTTGTTATTTGAAAAAACATTAATATATGGTCTGTTACAGGAAAGTGACGTGAACAGCACACATGAATAATCACATGACTCACGTGTACAATTCACACATTTGGAGTTTAGTCACATAGATAATTATTATTTTTTTATATATGATTTTTAGATATGTGTTTTTATACATTTTTCACGTGTAGGGCATGCAGCTTCATTTTTGAGATGTGATTTGAGTATGAAGACAAGATTTTTTTTCAACATGTCTACACATTCACAAGAGGTCTCATGTTTACTCATGTAATACTTATGTACAATTTCAGATAGTTTCATGGGTTTCATACACTACCAGTCAAAAGTTGGGACACACCTTCTAATTCCATGGTCTTTCCTGATGTTTATTTCTTTCTACATTGTAAAACAATGCTGAAGGTGGCCTCTAATCTGAGGTGCTGTTAATTTCTGAGGCTGGTAACTCTAAATGAACTTCTCCTCTGCAGCAGAGGTAAGTTTTGGTCTTGCTTTACTGGGATGGTCTTCATGTGAGCCAGTTTCATCATGGTGCTTGATGGGTTTTGCAAATGCACTTGACAATACTGTTCTTGCAAGAACTATTCCAGAACACCTGACCTTCGTGTCTTAAAATAACAACTGACTGTTTTTTGTTGTCATTACATATGGATTACTTAAGTCCATGTGTGTTATTTCATAGTTTTGAAATCTCCAGTATTGTTCTAGAATGTAGAAAATAAATCCCTAAACAAAAAACATTGAATTAAAAGGTGTGTCCAAACTTTTGATTGACTGAAATGTATGTGACTTACTTCTCTAACAAGTAAAAGCAGTGCCACTGTAATCTTTCCTAAAACATGTTAAGCACTGCGATCATATTCACATTAAAAGACGCACAATATGAAGACTGGTGTATTTGGCATTCAGGGTGAATCATAGATGCTCCGGATTAGTGAAAAATAGTAACCAGAATTTTACTGGTGCTATATAGGTTGTCATCAAGATCTGTGTGTCAAGAGTATAAAACCGATGTTTTCATGTTACATACACAGTTGATTTGCTTTTACAAGATCAAGACAATGCAGGTCCTGAAGAAAAAAAAAAACTAGAGTTGACTTCTTTTTGCTAGTCCCTAGTGCTATTAATTATACTCTGCAGACTGTGTGTGTGTGTGTGTGTGTGTGAAAGAGAGAGAAAGAATGTTTGTGCTAGTGTTTGTTTGGATGTCAGAACAAGTGTTGCATACACTGTCAGAACTGTCGACAGCTGCTGGAGAATTATCCCGAATCTGCGGTGCTCGCACAGAGCCAGTCGTGTTTGACAGCCATAAATTATCAGGGACACAGAAATGCTTGGCGTTTTAGAGTGCACACAAAACCATAAACATTATTACAAACACATTAGTGTGTTCGCACGAGTGATCAAACGGCCTATGAAAATGACACACGGCACCTCCCAGAGAAATGAGATTAACTTGGGCGCATTTTTTCCACTGAGTGACTCTAAATCGTGGGGTGGGATATGGCCAAGCATTATTTGTCTGTAGTATATATCAATAGTGTAGTGAAGACAAATGCATCTGTGTGTGTGTGTGTGTGTGTGTATAAAAAATACCTTTTTTAATACTTCTCTGTGAAGCGGGTCTATTGAATAAGTGTATTTTACTGACAAGCCTCTCTCTCTCTCTCACAAACACACACACACTATATGAGTGAGTGAATACGAACAAAAGTCAAAAGTACTGAATTATTATTATTATTATTATTATTATTATTATTATTGTTAATAATAATAATAATAATAATAATAATAATATAATAATATAATAATATATATTATATATTAATAATAACACACGTCACACATACCTCTCTCTACCTCTCTCTCTCTCTCTCTCTCTCTCTCTGTCTCTCTTTCTCTTAACTAGTGTTGTCAGAAGTGTAAAACACCGATACAAAAACATCTTATATCTATGTGCTATGAGCATTCTTAAGTCTTTGTCTCCTCTTTTATTTATTTAATGCAAAAGGAAGGTAGAAAGTTTTTCTTCAGTTTTACATGCAGCTTATAAACTTTAAATGCACTTTTAAAAAAACAAAATGCATATAATATGAATAGTTGGAGATCAGGGGAAAAAGAATACAAGACACGTCTCACTTTCTCTGTTAAACTGATTTTCTGATGTACCACACATACCACACACAAAAAGAAGGCATGATATCATACGTATCTACAATACCATCATTTTGCTAAATTTGAAAAAGAAAAAGAGAGAGAGAGAAAAAGGCAGGTGTGTGTTTTTGTTTTACAGGATTCTATCCAATAAACAATAATTTACTTAAATGACATTTAACATAATAGTTATCTTGAACATACCATGAACTTTAATAAAACCAGTAGCATTAATAAAGTAACTAGCACTATATTGTATTGAGTGTTATATTTCTAATAATAACCTACAGAAGCCAAATAATCAACATCTGCATTATTCAGTCTTTATCCCATCACTGAATATAGTTAATGAACCAACACCTTCATCAACATGACTGCAGTTGTTAACTTGAAAAATTCAGAGCTGGGGCTGAACAGAAGTTTGTTTATACCTGGATAACAGAGTTCTGTAATTTACCAACATCTGCCTCACTTTTGCACTACGGAAAAGTGATGTACTCTAGTTACGTACTGTCATAATGTACTGGAGTGATGTATTAAAGTGAGATACTGTAGTGATGTATTATAGTGATGTACTGTCATAATGTAATCATAATGTACTGTAATAACATACTATAGTGATGTACTATAGTGATGCATTATAGTGATGTATTATAGTGATGTAAGTATTTACTCGCTGTAATGATGCACTGTCATAATGTAATCATAATGTATTGTAATAACATACTATAGTGATGCATTATAGTGATGTACTATGGTGATGTATTATAGTGATGTAATATGGTGATGTATTATAGTGATGTACTATGGTGATGTATTATAGTGATGTAATATGGTGATGTATTATAGTGATGTAATATGGTGATGTATTATAGTGATGTACTATGGTGATGTATTATAGTGATGTAATATGGTGATGTATTATAGTGATGTACTATGGTGATGTATTATAGTGATGTACTATGGTGATGTATTATAGTGATGTAATATGGTGATGTATTATAGTGATGTAATATGGTGATGTATTATAGTGATGTACTATGGTGATGTATTATAGTGATGTACTATGGTGATGTATTATAGTGATGTAATATGGTGATGTATTATAGTGATGTACTATGGTGATGTATTATAGTGATGTAATATGGTGATGTATTATAGTGATGTAATATGGTGATGTATTATAGTGTTGTACTATGGTGATGTATTATAGTGATGTAATATGGTGATGTATTATAGTGATGTAATATGGTGATGTATTATAGTGATGTAATATGGTGATGTATTATAGTGATGTACTATGGTGATGTATTATAGTGATGTATTATAGTGATGTAATATGGTGATGTATTATAGTGATGTAATATGGTCATGTATTATAGTGATGTAATATGGTGATATAGTGATGTAATATGGTGATGTATTATAGTGATGTAATATGGTGATGTATTATAGTGATGTAATATGGTGATGTATTATAGTGATGTACTATGGTGATATATTATAGTGATGTAATATGGTGATGTATTATAGTGATGTACTATGGTGATGTATTATAGTGATGTACTATGGTGATATATTATAGTGATGTACTATGGTGATGTATTATAGTGATGTACTATGGTGATGTATTATAGTGATGTACTATGGTGATGTATTATAGTGATGTACTATGGTGATGTATTATAGTGATGTAATATGGTGATGTATTATAGTGATGTACTATGGTGATGTATTATAGTGATGTACTATGGTGATGTATTATAGTGATGTACTATGGTGATGTATTATAGTGATGTACTATGGTGATGTATTATAGTGATGTAATATGGTGATGTATTATAGTGATGTACTATGGTGATGTATTATAGTGATGTACTATGGTGATGTATTATAGTGATGTAATATGGTGATGTATTATAGTGATGTACTATGGTGATGTATTATAGTGATGTACTATGGTGATGTATTATAGTGATGTACTATGGTGATGTATTATAGTGATGTAAGTATTTACTCGCTATAATGATGTACTGTTATAATGTAATCATAATGTACTGTAATAACGTACTATAGTGAACTACTGTAATAATGTACTATAGTGATGTAGTATGGTGATGTATTATAGTGATGTAAGAATTTACTCGCTATAATGATGTACTGTAATAATGTAATCATAATGTACTGTAATAATGTACTATAGTCACGTATTATAGTGATGTATTATAGTGATGTACTATAGTTATGTACTATGGTTATGTATTATAGTGATATACTATAGTGATGTAAGTATTTACTCGCTATAATGTTGTACTGTAATAACGTACTATAGTGATGTCAGTATTAACTCGCTATAGTGACGTACTGTACAATTTTACCATAGTGATACTCTCATAATGTACTGTAATAATGTGCTGTAGGGCACAAAGCCTTTCTTATCACCACACATACATTACAGCGCAGTAGAATTCTTTTCTTCACATATTCCAGCTGAGGAAGTTGAGGTCAGAGCATAGGGGCAGCTATGATACAGCACTCCTGGAGCAGGAAGGGTTAAGGGCCTTGCTCATTCGCCCAACAGTGGAGCTTGGTGATGCTGGGGCTTGAACCACTGCCCACCACTGTAGTGATGTACTATAGTCATAATGTACTGTAATAATGTGCAATGTAGTTATGTACTGTTACTTTAACAATGTACCATAGTGATGTACTGTAGCAATGTACTGTCATAATGTATTATAGTGATGTAATATAGTGATGTACTGTCATAATGTATTATAGTGATGTAATATAGTGATGTACTGTCATAATGTATTATAGTGATGTAATATAGTGATGTATTGTCATACTGTAGTCATAATGTCCTGTAATAACGTACTAAAGTGATGTCAGTATTAACTTGTTATAGTGATGTACTGTAGTGATGTGCTTTAGTGATACTATAGTCATAATGTACTGTAATAACGTACTATAGGGATGTTCTGTTTTAACATACTATAATTAAATTGTCATAATGTATTGTAGTGATGTACTGTAATGTGTATGTGTGTGTGTGTGTGTCTGTGTGTGAGTGTGTGTGACATTAATGCTGACCTGCTGTCCAGGTTTGATTGGTGATAGCGTGATTCCCTGTGTGTTGATGACAGGCAGGATCTGGTTCCCGATCACCGTAGCGATGATCTGACCTTGTGCATTGGTCAGCAGTTGCGGCGTGATGGGCTGGACCTGGAGAGATGAAGCCCCACCCCCTGTCTGGTTGGAAGGTCCTGCAGAGTTTGGCATCAGTGGGATTGTACCAATTATCTATAAAAATAAGGGTGGACAAAGAAGGTTTTCAGAGTTCATTAAGAGATATATTTATTTATATCAAGTAAAATTAAATATGTGATTAATCATGTAGAAGCACATGCTAAAATCAAGAAAAACATTAAAGTATGATGAGGAAGTATTGATTAAATATTAAATATTACAATCTGAAAGCCCACATTCAGGAACTGTTATTTATTACATCAATTATTAAAACAAATATATTTTTGGCAACTTATGTTGTGCTGGATTTCACTAATTAATGTCAGGTTGTGTCTTTGAATATTGTTTTTTATTTTCCAAATAAAAAAAAAATCTATTTTAAAATATATTATGTATTTGTGAGTAATAGATATCGAGTGAATAAAATAAAAACAGTTCACTGTTCACAGCCTGTTTACTTCAGAGGAAATGAAAGAAGTCACCAAACAGCTGAAGAAGTCACTGGAAGATTGGCCTCAAACACTCACACACACACACACACACACTGATGACATCTATATGTCCTTGTACCAGAAACCTCAGATCATCAGGCTTGTTTTGCTTAGGACTGTCAGGTACGTCCCACATGATTATCCGTCAAAGTGGTTTGAGCACTGCTAAGGTCAAAGTGCTGTAGAAAATGTAGGCGCATTCACACACACACACACACATACACACACACACACACACACACACACACTGATTTCCACACACATATAATACACACCTAGTAAAGGTCAGGATGTGAGTAGATTTGTGTTAACTGGTGCACACCACTGACTCATATCCATTATAAGACCAGATGAAATGAGTGTGTGTGTGTGTGTGTGGACAGCTTGTGTCTATTAAGTGACTCTGTAATTTAGAAAGTGATTGAGATACAGTTGTGGCACTTAAGGCATCATTCACTCTGCCACCAACACTACCACACACACACACACACAAAACCCTCCTATTCTCACTCCCAAAGAAACTGCCTCCTTGTTTCCTTTACTTGATTTCTTGTCCTTTCTCTATTCAGATCTCTAATCTCAAAACACCAAAGGCTGTGATGTTATCTCTGGTCCATCTGAAAAATACGGTCAGGCATGCACTTCATGTGACCGCACTGAGACTCAGAGTCAAGTAATATTATTACTTTATTACTGTTCAATTGCTGTGGATATGGTTATGTTTTTGTAATTTATTGGGGACCAAATGTCTGTACAATTATAAGAATACCTTACAGTTCCCTAAAGAATGTTCTCCATTAGGAAAACTGCTTTATTTAGAAAGGAAGGAAGGAATGAAGGACAGACGGACATGAGGGAGGGAGGAAGGCCAAAAGGAAAGAAGGAAGGAAGGAAGGAAGGAAGGAAGGAAGGAAGGAAGGGAGTCCCAGGGAGATTTTCCTTGCCACTGTCGCCACAGGCTTGCTCATTAGGGGTAAAATAGGGAGAAAATAGTTTAATAATTAAATTTAATAATTTATTCTTATTTCTAGTTATTCAGTTTTTTTTTCTTTTTTTAATTTTTCCCCTCCCCTTTCTCTGTTTCTCTTCTTTTGTAAAGGTGCTTTGAGACAATGTTCACTGTAAAAGGTGCTATACAAAATAAATTGAATTGAATTGAATTGAATTGAATTGAATTGAATTGAATTGAATTGAATTGAAGGAAGGAAGGAAGGGAGGAAGGAGGGAAGGAAGGAAGGACATGAGGGAGGGAGGAAGGCAAAAAGGAAGTAAGAAAGAAAGAAAGAAAGAAAGAAAGAAAGAAAGAAAGAAAGAAAGAAAGAAAGAAAGAAAGAAAGTTAAACAGCCGAAGGTTTTCCGTACGATTGCTGCATTAACAATTATGTTAGTAAATGGTCCTCAAAAGGATAACAATACAAATGCAATTTTAATAAAAAAGTATACATACTGTATATTTGACTGTGTGTGTGTGTGTGTGCGCGCGCGCATGTGTGTGTGTGCATGTGCATGTGCATGTGCATGCATCTGATTTTCTGGCTACAGATTATGCATAATGTCTGAGTAATTTACCCTTGGCCACCATTAAATCACACCTGCAACCATGTAAACCATCTAGAAACTAAGAGCAATGCTTCCCTCTGCACTGTACTCGTCCACTCACCCCCCCCCCTGCTTTATCCCTCTCTCAGTGACATAATAGCGACGGAGTGGCATGCCAGCGATCTGTAATTCATCCTCTCCACGGCTCATTTGCCTGCGTTGCTTCACATTACGCAGAAGATAATTTATCTCTCTCTCCCTGTGACTCTTTATCTCTCGCTCTCCTGTGCTCCTGCTCTTTATCCCTTCCTCAGCGCTCTCTCCTGCCACTTAGCATATTTCATTGTGCTGGGTGACGATGCTAGTGTCTCAGGAGCTGCTCTCCTCAATTATTCATCCTCATTGGGCTAAGTGGTTTTACTATTTGTATGAATAGCGAGGAGATGACAGGCTGCTTGCACAGGCACAGGACGGCGTAGAGCCATTCACTCGTCTCTTGTCTTGCAAATATAGAACATTTTTCACATTAAATAGCGCTCGATGCTTTGGAAAATACAACAAAGAACTGAGAATTCTCTCGGTTCCTCCTATTGGTTATAAAGTAGTAAAAGAAATTTGTTAAATTGTTTATCATATAACGAAATAAAACATAATAGGGCAGAGTCATCATAGGAAATGAATCAGTGCCCAGGTGATGTGATGCATCCTGAAAAGAACTGGAGTTACTGACACCAACTTTGTTGTGTTTTTTTCCTCTTATACTACACCATATTATAAACGCTAACAATATTTTGTTTACAGCATAATCATATTTCTATATTTCTGTATTTATTTCACAAAACATATATTTTTGAACTGAGTTAAAAAGATACAAGTACACAATGTTCTTAGGTCAACCACCGTTTTCTCTCTGGCTTTCAACTCTGCTTTCTTTATCCTTTATCTTGTTTTTTTATGGAACATATTTTACAGTGTAGACTCAGGGTGTTCATCTTCATCCTCACTTGCTCTCTCTTTCTCTCTGTTTTTCTTGTGAGAAGTCACTGTTTTGCAACAAATGTCATCTCCTTCTTCCAGCCAGGCCAATCTGGAGTGTTCGCCATGGTCACCAGCCAATATCCCTGCCCATTTTCTCCCCTAGTGCCCGCTGTTCAGAGGAGAATAGGATTGCAATCCATATTGAGAGAGGAGAGAGGAGCCCAAACTTCTCATACCATCACAAAAAAAATAAAAATAAAAATAAAATAAAAAATCACGTACTATTTGAACTGAATAATGCACTGAAGATGATATGCACTATGACATGTTTTAAATCAGTAGATAATAATAATAATAGTGTGCAACAGAAACTGAACAAAACATATCTTAACAATGAGTATTTTAGTGTCTTACATACACTGAGGATCAGCTAAAGAGTGTCTCACACACTTCCAGCTTTTTGCAGAATGCCAGAAAGTGGAAGACAGTCAAATTATCGACCATCTTTCTAATAACAAAGAGGATCTGGCACCGACAATTTGCTGACAAATGATAAGGTTCAGCATCAACAAAGCAGGCTCAGCTCTAGCCAAACTCACAAACAATGAACAAAAGGCTAAAAGCTTGACACTTCCAGAACTGCTATTTACAGTGATAAAGAGAGAAAGGTAGCATCCACTGCCATTTACCTCCGAGGCTGAACCACAAAATAACTCCCAGAGGCTTCCTTTATATTTAAGTGTAAACGGGAGCACACGAAGAGAGAGACCTCTGAACTCCATCTATCTTTTTCCTCAGCATGCAGCTTGACTTGATGGATTTATAGCTCAGAGTGAGGACTTGGAGTTTTATTTTAAATTTGCCAAAACAATTCAGTATTCCCTCTGTGTTCGCTCTGTCTTTAAGGTGTAGCATTTCTTGAATGCACTTTAAACAAGAGAAAATATATAATATAAATGCTCACTTTATAAATAAAAATAGTGCTCACTGATGTGTCTAGCAAAGGCAATCATGTAAGCTGTTTTAGCTTAAAGGACACTCTATTAGATTTAGACTAAGCTTAAGGCAATGTGACTAAGATAGTTCTGGCACCAGGCCTTTACTTCAGCCCAAAAGCCACAAAGACAAACACACAGCCTGGCCTCAACGTCTCATCTGAGACTCAATGCCTCGGCTTGTATTATCTTCTTTTCTGTGTCATGTCGGAGGCATCATCTGGCTCTGTTCAGGGCATGTATTAGTATCTTTAATGTTAAAAGCAGAGAGATGAGAAGGAGGGGGCTCCGGCTCAAAGGCCTACAAGTGTTTTAGAGAGCTCAAACTAAATAATAGGCTGCTGTAATAAGGTCAGGAGCAGAGGCTGTTGCCCTAGGCTTTGACCATCTCCATGACCTGATTGTGTCAGGCGGCCATGACAGCATGAACGCACAGCAAAAAACGCACAGCGTGGTCCATCAAAGCCAGCGTAACGGCGATACATCCAGCCAAGGCCCTGCGGGTGCCTTTAGAAGCCGAGCACACACCAAGCTCATTAGGGATGTTCAGCATCAAGACGCTGACCATGTTCACACACTTGCCTGTACATGCTGAAATGTGTCAATGCAAATACACACAAAATAAACATGCTGTATATTTATCTGTATATGCTGGTTAAGAAATGATTATGTGACACCCATAAGCACATCAGAATAGATTGTGTACACTACTACTGCTACTACTGATAATAATAATAATAATAATAATAATAATAATAATAATAATAATAATAATAATAATAATAATAATGATAATCATCATCATGATCATGAGACCTCTGGTTGTAAGAGATCATAATTTAATATTTTAAAGAGAAGGATAAAACTTGAGTTCAAATTAAAAGTCCTAGTTGTGGTTTAAAGAAGGACACATTGGCCACACACTCTTTCCCTTTAGTATCAGAGTGGTGTGCACCTGTGATAAGATGATTCATTAGATAGGGCTTAGCTCTGACAAGCACCATCGTTCAAGCCTCTGGCAACCGATAGAACAATTCTGCAGCCGGCCCATATAAATATGACAAGGTCAGCTGTTTAGCCCCCTTCTGCACACTGCAGACCAATCAAAGCCTGACATTCAGGTTAAGAAAACACAAAACTGGGCCGCTGACCAATCATGCTAATCGCACTCACATCCGGCTTTCAAATCAGATCAGACTAATGCATTCTTATCCAATTGGGATCAGACTGAAAAGGTTAACACATGAATAGGGAAGCAGATGGGTATATGTTTAGAATGAATAAGGTTTTTTTTATTTTGTTTACAGTTTTTCTGATAATGCTTATTTGCTACACCGGACTTCAATAACACACTCATAAACATCATACACATCTTATTTATTAAATGTACTGACACTGTGTAGTCAATTCATTTTTTATCCTTATCTTAAAAGTTGCTTTAACTACCAACATATTCACAAAGCTTTCAGACTGTTTTTTAATGATTTATTTCATTTCAATTAATATAGCTGATAAGCTTCCAAACACTATAAATGTAAATTCAACTTACATAAACTTCTATAAATATAAATTTGTATTGAATCACTGCTCCAAAGCTTTGACTGAAAATGGGCCAACAAATTCCAGCTCTTTTATATAAAGTGGATAAAAAATAAATACACTACCTAAAAGGTGAGACGACAGAGTCGTTACTTTAGAGAAACTGTCTCCTCCTTTTATGTACAGTGTTATATATAAACTAGTTTACCTCAGGTGCTGATATCACTGACTGAAAATACACTCACATTGAATCAGGTGCATCCTTAAATCTATGTAAAATATCATTTTAAATTGTTAATTCAATTCACAGATGCATTTCAATTAAGGGCAGAAATTCCAGCAAAGTTTGCAGGTAAATAATGGGAAGGTTTTTTATTAAACAGAAATATGAACATTCACCTGAACCTCAGTTTAAAAGGTACACAAAGCTTTATTTACTTTTTCGAGCAAATCAAATGATACTAGTTTACATATACTGTGTGTGTGTGTGTGTTACTGACCTGTCCCTGTGCATTGGTGACCAGTTGGCCTGTGACACCCTGCAGACTCGGCAGACCAGCGTTCCCAAACACTTGTGATCCAGCAATAGAGCCCATGGTCGCTGCTGCTACTGCTGCCTGGCTGGCTAGTGGATTGAGCTAAAGAATGACAAAGAAATAAAGACACCGGTTTAGAAATGTTTTCAGTTATCAAGGCTACTAAAGAACATAGCTCAGCTTGTTAGGAAGGTGGGGTCAAACATGATGCATCACCCCAGGAGTAAAGAAGGTTAAGGGCCTTGCTCAAGGGCCCAAAAGTGGCAGCTGGACAGTTCTGGGGATTGAACCTGTGACCTTCTCAACAGTAACCTGGAGCCTTATCATTGAGCCACTACTACTCCTGAAGTGGTGACAAAAATTGCACCATGGCTTGAACAGAAAATGATCAGGTGATGCTAGTTGTGTTGGAAGGTGTTATCAGGATGGTCTTGCTAGTCGATTACAAAGCACACAGAAATTAGGAAAGGTACTTGAATGTCTAGTCAAAGGTTTGTGGCTGATGCTTTAATAATAATAATAATAATAATAATAATAATAATAATAATAATAATAATAATAATTATTATTATTATTATTATTATTATTATTATTATTATTATTATTATTAATAGTAATATTGTCCCCAACTTCACATGCTGTTTCATGTCTAAATTTCCTAGGTATGTATAATCAGTCAGTTTTTTTCTTACTTTTCTTTTTGCCTCACCTAGAAGTTACATCCATACCTACATTCACTGACCTAACAACAGTGAACAATCAACACTGTATTTATTAATCTTTATTTGGTTCATTGTTAATTATTTTATATACACATTAATCTTTGAAAATGAAGAGCTGATCACTAAGAAGAGCTAATACTAAAAATGATCCAGAAACAAAACACATTACTGACTTTAAAAATAAATGTTTTACTGTCTCCATTTCACAGCTTACAGTTTACAAGCCACCTTAAGCCTTGAGCCTCCGTCCTGTATGCTGTTTACTTCCTTGTTTCCCTTCCTTCTCTAAAAAGAGTGTCCTGTCTCTTTTCCTCAATTCCCTACGGCTCCTTTTTTCACACTCATGTCCGTACCAAACACACAAGCACACACACACACTGATGTGCAGAGCTAATAAATCAAGCTAACCTTCTATCAAGTCGTGTGCATGGTTTGCTATTTGGAATCCTAAGAGGCCGACTGGAGCCTTTTATTAGGTTGCTTAAATAGATCAAGAGCTCACCGAGTCTGTGCATAGAGTGTCCAATTACTCACCACAATGAGGGAGTAATAGAAACAGTGCATGAAGTGAAGAATGGATAGAGAGGAGCAGCAGAGAAGGCTTTAATGACAAAATTTGAAGCTGAGATTCCACTGATTCTGATAACAGTTAATGTCTTACTTAAAACACGACCAAGCCAGGACCAAACCTACACAAACCAAAGCAGGGCTTTGAATATGAATAGTAATAACCTTGTTTTTAACACATTAATAAAAACAACATCAGTGGCATGACTTCCTTAAGTGCTTTATAGTCATGATCATGACACAAGTGCAAGAATGAGGCACAGGGTCATGGTATAGACATTTATATTGTGTTTTTTAAGGGCATTGGTACAGGTGGGACCTGGGGGTTAGGATTAGCATTAAATTACTATCAAGAGATATTATGAGATATTTATGAGACAATAAAGGATTTGCTGTCTCTTCTCTTTTTTTTTTGAAAGCTAACAAACAAACAAACAAACAAACATGTAATTTACTGTTATATACTTCAGTGAGCATTCATTAATCAGTGATGGGGACCAGTTAGCTATAAGTTACTGGCTTAACTATATATTTTAGTAGCATAGCACTAGCTGAGGCAGTGAAGTATCAAAACAATACCTGGCTGACCTCGGATATTTAGCCTGATAGCCAGCACCGGCCATTATAAAATAACAAGCAATGATGTAATATTATTTTTATTACAGCAAATGCCCAAACATAACTAATTTAGTTTCATTTAGTGCTATGTGGGTCACCATGTGCTTATTAACGTTAACTAGCTAGCAACATATTTCCAGAAACTGAGAGCAGAGGAGAGTGCTTCAGAAAGTGCTTGAGAGTAGAGAAGAGTGCTTCTGTTGATCATTTTATTCATATTTATTTGGATAAAACAATTTCATTAAATAGTCTTCAGGTAAAGTAGTAAATGTTGGGTCACAAAAAGAGTGAACATCAACAGAACTAAAAAAAACAATAGATTGATATTGATACTGTATAAAATAATGTTTATTCTGTGCGCAGATTTAATACTTTAATCCTGCTGTTCACGTCTTCACTGTCGTCAACACAGGCATGTTCATTTCTGACTAGGAAATGAGCGATTAGCAAAAAGAGGGAAAGGTTTATGCTCTAATCACATTAGCCTGCATGAAAATAGAGCCCTTTATTCATTCAGCACATTAACACCAATTAGCTGGAAAACGTTACACTCTACTAACTGTATGATTCTGACTAATTGATTTTGTACAGAAGCCTTTTGCTTTTGTTTTGTTCCTCAGAGCTCTACATATGCATGAGTCATATCACATCATTTTAGTGAAAAATCATTTTTTTGCAATTATACTAAATTACAAATTGTAGCACCAATACTAGAAGTGCATTATTGCCAACTGTGTCATCTGCCTTATTAACCTGCACAATCATGAATTTATTTCACATTATTCTATTCAAAATAATCAAATATTCATTCATTTTTAATTTCACATACTATTAAAATGTTTACTTATCTAAAAAAAAAAAAGTATACTTGTCTCAATAAATGACCATTTATAAGATGTCAATGCCAAATGAAGAATTTTTTATTAATGGCAAAGATTTTTTTTTTTAAAGTCTACAATGTAAAATGTAAAGATTATAAGGAGTGTCACATGAAACAAATATGTATATCTGCCTCTTTCTGTCCTTCCTATCCTAATTCTCTCTCTCTGTCTCTCTCTCTGTCTCCCTGCCTCTCTCTCTCTCTCTCTCTCTCTCTCTCTTGCTCTCTCTCTCTCTCTTGCTCTCTCTCCCTCTCTCTCTCTCTCTCGCTCTCTCTCTCTCTCTCTCTCTCTCTCTCTGTGTCTCTCTCTCTCTGTCTCCCTGCCTCTCTCTCTCTCTCTCTCTTGCTCTCTCTCTCTCTCTCTCTTTCTCTCTCTCTCTGTGTCTCTCTCTCTATCTCTCTCTCTCTCGTGGGAAGGAATCCACCTTTGTTAAACTGAGACCACTCAGCAGCCATTTATCTTTTATCATACCACACCAGCGATGTATTACCAGGCTTTCTGAAATCAAATGATGAGAAAATGCCACAGAGCGATCAATACTTTTTCATTGACAGTAAAGGTTAAGCACATTAAGAATGACATCGCATTTGTCTTATGAAATCATATTTCATGTTGGTGGCCCGAAATTGGATGAGATTGATACCATGTCCCCAGGACTGAAACCTATTTTTTTTTTAAACTCCTAATCACAGAAATCATCTTTTTTTTGTCCAGCGTTCCTTTGTCCTTCGGCAAAAGTCAAGTGCCAGTTGATAATATCAGTGGCCTAAATGTTAAGAGCAATGATTTGTGTCCTTCAATACTTCACTATTTGCCAATTGTGACAGTTCGATGCAGTAAGAGGCTCGAGGAGGTTTACCTGCTTCCAGGCAGGTAGTGAAACACACAGAGGCGTGATTCGTTACACATTTGAGTTAGTGTGAAGTTGCTACACTCTTAAAAGTGCAAGTAATAGATATTTAGAGTTTGTGATTCTTTTTTTTCTGCCAAAGGAAAATAATTCTCCAATACAAATGTCACCTAATGATAATCATTTGAACTGATAAAAGTGGCTAGAGACACAACAAAAAAAAAAGCTCTCCATAAAATCAAAAGATGGCACCACAATATTTTTGTCCTTTGAGAAAAACTTCCCAAACAAACTTCATTATTCACATGTAAATGTTACGTAAACGATTTTAGTTACATTTCACAATCTATTGCTTGTCTTGTTGATCCCCCTACTTGTGATCCTCAAGATTTAATTAAGTCCACATCTTAATTTCCCACATGTATATTTGTTTTTAAGCACCTACATGTGATTATTCACATGGTTCATTTATTTTCACGCTAATTCCTGACATGTGCATACAATCATGTGTGTTGACTTGCAGTCACATGCGCAATTTCCAGGCACTACATGGTGAACAAATGCATCTTCGTATTTCACAAAACCCATAGAGACATTGCCATTTCACAGCTAGCTTAGCGCTAGTCAGATGTTTTGATGTCAGATATTTTATAGTGTGAAAGCTCTTTAAAAATATTTAAGATATCACTCCTATATGTGAATTTGTGCCTGTTGTGTTAGATATAGAAATATCTAAAACATATAACAAATATCTAACAAATATCTAAGATATAGAAAGTGCTGCTACAAGGTGTAGGTAACACTCAGGAAAGTGTATAAAAACATGTATGAATTAACATGAACTACCTAGCTACAGAACTTAGCAAGCTACTTACATTTATCCCGCCAAGTTATTGTTGTTTTTTTATATAATCTTAATCAAAGTGGTGTTTATTAAAATACTGTAATTTTTTAAAAATGAATTTCATAGAAATATGACGTTTCTGGGTTAATTTTGTCATTTGTAGACAAGTAAAAAAAAAACTGTGAAGTAATTATTCAAGTAGAGGTTGGTTTTTTTCAGCACTTCATCTTCAATAATTTTCTAGATCCTTACCTTTATTTTTACTGAAGAGAATTATTAGCAGCAGTATTTTTAATCATCTGTAACATTGGTCTTTCACCACGTCATACTACTCACATAATATAGTAAAATGTAATAATAATGTAAAAAATATATATATATATATATTTCCTAGCAAGGCCGTTCCATGCGCTTGTAAAAAAAAAAAAAAAAAAAAAAAGAATAAAGAGGGACAATATTAACCAGGGACAAAAAATCCCTCCAATGTCATTTCCTGACCCATAAGCTCTTAGATTAGTAAATGAAACTTCAGACCTTAGGGACAACAACTAAGCTAATTAAAATCTGCTTTAATGATTGATATTGGTTATATAAGGCTCATATAAAATGTAGCTAGTAACTTGATTAAGTTCAGGCTTTCACCCTGATTAAGCCGTATTTGGTCTTGGTCTTATCTTTGTTATTCTTGTCGTCTTCAGCTATTTACCACAAGAGCACTATTGAGCTGAAAGGATGTCATGAGTACAGTGAAACATATCAAACCCAATATCTCGTCTCTCTAAATAAACAAGTGCCCAGTATGTGTATATCCTAAAGCTCAACCCATACACAACTCATATAATCCATAAAATCATTTCATCACAGCTCTACCACTGATGCTGATATCAGCAAATGGCATCTTAATGTATTAGAATGTAAATATATACAAATCTCTCTATTATGTTAATTAATATCATTCAGACTCATGGTGGCTGCACATGTGCTCATGTGTGCTTCAAGAAAATCAGCAGCAGGAGGTGAGAATAGAGGGAGAAACATGAGGAGAAGAGGATTGCAGAATTTGAGTCTAAACAGGTGATTTTCCGGGAGGATGACTCGCTTTGGAGAGGTACAGCAAGGCAGGAAGCGTTTAGGCACCCCATGCATTTTTACTGATGACATGGATGTGTGTCACTAAAAAGGCCTCCTGCTTACAGACAAATCGCGGAGAAATTGCGGGTAAAACACATTGCTGCCTTCTCTCCTTTTCTTCAAAGTACAAATCAGAGGTTTTATGGTATTAAACTTAGACATATTTTTAAATGAAACATGTGCAATGCAAAACAAATTTCTGCATCTAGCACAAAACAGAATTACTGTATATATTGCTCACCATTCAGTGTGGAAAAATCCCTCATCCTTAGATGCACACACACACACACACACATTTTGCACCCTTTGCCAAAGCGGGTGAGTAAATTTTAAACTCTATTAAGTTCTGTGTGGCCTGCAATGGTTGTTTGACCGGCACGGTCAGATGGAGCAACAACCCATGTAATCTCCAGAAGGAAGGAAAAATGGTTCAGTGTTAGCACAGAGAGACCTCTGCACACCCGAGTAAAGCGCTCCAAAAGCTAGAGTCCATTTTCTGCCTTTTCTATTCACACAGACTTTATCGCTTTCACTGTGAACACAATCCGATTCAGCTGGCCTTAAGGTGACTGCCGTTAACACTGTAGATGTTCATGATCTCAGGAAACCAGAGCTGTTTTTAAGCTAAAAATAAAAAAAGGCAATGCTAACTCCATTAGCCCTGTGACATAAGTATAGATCGGTTTCAGATAGCTTAGTCAGTATCGTCAGTATTACTTTGTTCGGTTATGGCTTTAGACACACTCCTCAGTAAAGTGTCATGAAGCAGCTTGCTAACTCACTCTCAACAACAAGTCAAAGAAGGTTTAATTATCTTTCAGCATGAATTACATCAATGAACAGAATTTAAAATTGTGATAGGACAAAGGATGAGCGAAGATGATCTACTAAACACCAGCAACCAAAAACTGTTTACATGTTGGTTGATGAGTGAAATATTACAGGTTGTCAAGGTACATTAGAAGAAAATAGAGTGTGCTACAAGAAAAGTTTAGGCACAATTTTATAGTATCCACAAAAAATCTGCTCATGTGGAGCATCTGTCATCCATGTGCCTTGTGCAAGTATATAGGCAATAACATATATACTTAGAAGACATGTTTTAATATAAACACCACAGCCAGTAGCAGTGTCAGAATATTTATCTAACCTTTCTGACCAATCAGAGAATTTAAGGCTGATGTGGTCTAATAGCTTAAAATGGTTGCTGTAAACCTTTTTAAAAAATCATAAAGTATTATGTTAGCTGTGTAACACTTTACAAAGTCGGTCTACATAACAAATTAAATATTGAGTAAATTGCGTTTTATCTGTTTACAAGAATATCACAAACACCAGTGTTGTTAACATAGAATATCTGTACGGCATGTTATAACACAGTACCTGAATTACAGAACATTAAAATATTACTGTCTATAAAGTCCTTATGAACAGATATTACAGTGTGTTACTTATGACTGTACTGACTTTTGGAAACTTGCACGCTTGTGATTTATAAAGTGCTGTGGTTGCATTTAATCTTAATGACTTAGGAGACAATGGCAAGGTATCATAGATGGTATATAATGCATTATAAGTGCATTTATAATTGATTTTGCATCTCAGGATCCATACTCCGATGCTAGAAATAAAGAAAACGTGCTTTAATGTAATAGATATTTAAATAAAGTTGGTGTATTGAAAGAAAATAAGATTCAGTAGAAATCATGAGTGCGTGAGTGGCTATCTGCTCATCTGTGTGTGAGCTGTTTCGGGCAGGTCTTCTTGTTCCTTTACAGAATATTTCTATAAACATAGTAACACATAACGATGCATTGCTTTTGCCAACTTTTTAAAACAGCCACCATCCTGTCCCTATATTTCGCACAGGTCCTTCCTCTCTGCTCTACATGTCACCAGGTTTTCTCATGACAGAGTGAACATGTTTGCTATCTCACTGCTCCTCTCTCTGCAGACTTCTTACCACCTTGTGCAAAAACATCACCTTACTTTCCCTTTATTCTTCTCTAGGTCCCTCGGCATGGCTTTTCCCTTTATGTGGGTACATCAAAATGCCATTAAAACCTCTATTCCCCAAGCCTGACCACCAGCAGGCCACTGCTTCTTATGTTCAACTGCTCTGGCTGTATGTCAAGGAATAAACAAAGTAAATCGATTTTATAATTTTGGCAACAACAACAACTGTGAAACTATGGGGAGGAAAAGTGGCTGCAGTTCAAACTTCTCATAATGCATCATAGTGTTCATAACTTGAAATAAATAGTGTAGCATTGAAGCTAGGCTGAAGTGGTTTTTTTTTTAATGAAAACTTAAAATCACATTTTCTATGTGTGTTAGCAAGGTAAATTACCCAGATTAGCCTGCTAACTTGCTAATCTTTTTCCAAAAAACCAACTTGAAGGTTACAGTTACATGCAGCTAAGCTAGAATTACGTTTCCAACATGCTAAGCTAGCACTATGTTTCCAACACACTAAGCTAGCACTATGTTTCCAGCACACTAAGCTAGCACTTTGTTTCCAAAATACTAAGATTGCATTATTTGTCCAACACACTAAGCTAGCTTTACTTTTTTTTAACACACTAAGCTAACACTATGTTTCCAACACACTAAGCTAAGCTGTAAGGTGAAATTTGAAATACAATTATATACAACAGTGTGACTACTATTTTCAATAACAAATCTTTACCTAAGAATAATGTACATACCAACTTTTTTTTTTTTACCCAACTTAACAAACATTATTATTAGGTGGTTAATCAATTAAAGTAAGCTTGTTAGTGAATATAAATAAAATAATCTATGGTATTACATAAGAACATTTCAAATGACTTAAAATCATGCTTTTTAGATTAGCTAGTTGACTTCTGACTGAGACGGAGCTTCCATCCAGCCTGGAACTTTCCATGGTCAGTGTCTGGAGTTGAATCTACAGACAACGGACCATGTGCTACTTGATAGAGCAAAAAGACGGACAAAGACGGGTCATGTGTAATGAGTCAGAATCCAAATGAAGACAAGACAAGGCAGGGAATAAACTGACAAATTCACCTATAAAATCATGATTGAGGGTCTGGCACTAAGCGTCAATCATGCAACTCATTAACTCTTATGATAATTAACTGCAGTATGTGCCATTATAGAGAATTTCCTCTCTCGCTCAAATAACTGATAACTAATTTCATGCATAGATTTTAATCCATTAGTCTTTCATCCTATTTTTTCCCACTGTGATGAACCCAGTATGGTTTTAAAAGCTATTAACGATTAAATTAACCGGATAACGCTTTATTCTGTTGAGAAATGGGTAATGATATATTGTCCATTTATGACTACTGCACCATGGCAAAGTCTGTGTGATCACATGAAAGACTACATAAGGAAGAACTAAGGTTTTTGTTGATCTGCTGCTGCTGTTGCTGCTGCTTGGAAATGTAAGCTGGCCCCTTTGCTTTAACTTTTTTTAATGTTTTAATGCATATAAAATGTTTGTATTAAATTTCAGACAAATTGCTGAATTTAGTCGCTGCCATTTTGACTCCATCTGTTATTCAAACACACATGAGCACACACACACACACACACACACACATGAGTATGTAATGATAATATAATAGCCAAACAGAGTTTCTAAACAAAAAAATCTAAAGAAAAGAATCCAATACGAATCTAGGCAGACAGAATAATCAATAGTAAACATCCCGCATGATTAAAAATACAGAAAATCTAGACATCTTAATCTAAGGAAAGGAATAAAATCCAGTATATGTACATAACGCAAAATAAACAATTCTAATTCATCATATCCATTTCTGTGACATTTGCACAGAATGCCATCCCTTTTCACATTGCTTACTGTCCTGACATCCAAATCCACCATTTGAATGACTTTAATATTGGCCTAATCAATGGCTGGTGATCTTTTGATGGTCTCTATTCAGTCTGGTGAGGGTCAGCTGTGTCTAAGCTTCATAAACAGAATAATGGTAAATGATTACTGCGCACTATCATGTCCCAAACTGAACGCCGCTAATGAAGAGAAATGGCTGAGTTTTTTCGGTGGCGGCTGCCAGCTGCCATTTGGAAAGGCATACGTGCAAGATTAATGGTGACTGAGAGCGCCTGTGTGGCAATGATGTGGTCAGGGGCTCAATCAATAACCCGCATATACACACACACACACACACACACACAAACACACACACACCTTTACAAATGCACACACAAGAATACACTTACCCTTCTTTCAAATACACACACACACACTCAGGCATGTACACACTACTACAAGCACTTGCACTGTATCATCTCTAAGTGGAGTGATGAATCTACGACATTTGAAGACAGCATTGATCAGTTTCTTCCATATGTTCCTCCAGGTGGTCTACAGGGGTTGGAACAAACTTAACAAGTGCTCCACGTTATTGTCCATCTGTTTCTGGAATTGTTCTGTTACCCCTTTCAGCGTTATTTATTGCTTTCATTACAACACTGTGAGTGTGTGTGCTTGGTGTTTGAGATGGACGTCTGACAAAACTCTGAGAAAGGACAAGAAAACTTCGGCATGAAGACACAATTTGGATCTGCTATAAGCTGTGAAGAAGAGAAAAGTGTGAGTGGATGAAGGAGAGCATTTAGCCAGGCCTTGGATTTGATTCAGCTTTCTGCCCTTGACCATGGCTGTGTAATAGATTTAGTTATCAATGCAATGCTTGCTAATGGTCAACAGTTCAACAGTGAAAACAGTATGGTCACTTATGGGGAAAAAAAATCTTATATACTACATGAGGAACGTATGCATAACGTGAGTAATGTCTAAAAAACATGTGTATAAATTTCACATCATGTTAATGTTTCTTTTCTGTGAGAGAAGTTTCCCAAAATCTTCATGATGTTGAAAAAATCAAATCGAAAACTTTTCTTAAGCAAGATGTCATAAAAAAATTCATAGTCATTCCTTTTTCCACTAGCTCGTCCTGATCCAGACACCTTCTGCAAGCTTCCTGCTTTTTTTTTTTTTTTTCCATAAAAATAATCCCTAATTTCTAAGTAAATAAAAAAGGAGCTTTTCTCTGTAGCTTTCAGTGGCCAGCTTCTGCACGCTCGCGCCATGCCATGCTTTATAATTATTCATATGAAATGCGCCGTCGCCGATGTGCAATAGTCTTATTTTCTGCTTCAGTCACCAGTGCACATTTGTATTTTCAAACAGCGAGCCACTCGTTACGTAAGGCAATTTTCTGCCTTCTTAAGAAAGACTGTCTGCTGGCCTGCATTAATGAGACACTGTGAGGGGGAGGGAGAAGGAGAAAAGGAAGGAGGGAGGGAGGAAGGAAGAGCGAGTGAGGGAAGAAGAAAGGGAGCAGAGACAGGTGCAGTGAAAAAGGATAGGAGAGGAAAAGATGAAAGAGCCTCAGAAAATAGATACAGTAGAGTACAATAGTCCAAACTTGCTACTAAGAAGTGATCGAAAGCTCAACAAAATGGGTTGCAAAGAGGAAAATAGAGTACTTTTGTGTTTATTAGAGAAGTATGTTATAATTACAAGTAATATTATTTGTGTATTCGTTTTTAACATAGACGGTAGCATAAGTGTACTTGATGCTATAATGTAATAATTACACAGAAGCTAATAGATGGAAATTTCATATTTGAAAGTTGTTTCTTAGTGTTTTTAACTTTACTGCTGTTTTATATTTTTTTTATAATAGATATAATATTTTTTTTGTACATTGTACAGTGTTTCATATCCAAATAACATTATATCTTTTATGCTTTATACTCAGACATTGTTTTCTGATTAGTTATAATAGTTTTCAGAGTCCATTTTAATGGGTAATTCATGCCTTGATATTATAGTCACACTTATTATTAAAATATTTCATAGAAATAATAAGCATTGAGTGAGTACTACATATTTTAGCTGAATCAGTGGAGAAGAAGTATAATTTGTGAAGAATTACTGATGGATTAAAATGGTTTCTCAGTGAAAAACAAACACTTGTACTGCATCCACAAAGCCAACAGTCATCTTTCTCTTCCACTTTGCTCCCATCAAATGAGAGGACATATAATTTCACACACATTTAGGCTTTGTGTTCTACAGGACGCTACATGAGCGGATTATCACATTGGGTTACTGGTGCAGAGAAACCACCTGGGATCTAACAGCATGGCACTTTAATGTTATTCCACTCAATGGCATTAGTCAGCGAGGGTGGCTAATTGAACAAAGTGGTTTTATAATGAACACCTAATTACAGCACTGCTGCCATCGTCATCAAAATAAATAGATACATTAAACCTAATAAGATCATCAATGCAGGCCATTATGGGTGGATGTAATAATTAGCAATGAGCTCATCCTCTTTCACTCAGGGGTAGAAGAGGTGAAAAGTGGACTCCAGTCATAAGGGTTTTGACAAAAGCCGGCAAACTGAAGGTGTCCCTGAAGAGCTTGTGTATGTGTGTGTGTGTGTGTGTGTATGAAGAAGGCCCAAAGAGCATAAAAGTAGTGGTGGAAGACAGAAGAGCATGTGTGTGCGTGTGTGTGTGTGCGCGTATGTGTATGTGTTTGTAAGTGTGTGTGCGTGCAGCTGACCTTGGCAGAGATGGGATTTTAAGTGTGTGCTGTAATGATGGCTGATTGCTGGGGAATGGTGGAGAATGGAGAGAAGGAGGCAGAGGGAGGGAGAGATGAGAGGTGAGGAGAAGAGACCAGGGGAACAACGAGAGAGACAAGGAGGGAGGAGAAGAGGCCTGCGTAATTGCAGAGAGAGATAAATAGAGAGAGAGAGAGAGAGAGAGAGAAAGAGAGAGAGAGTGAAGGTGAGTTGTCTATGGACTGGGGCTCTGACAGTAAATTGGCACTGTTCGAATGCTGGCCAGTAGTAGTGTGTAATTAAGCCTCAGGGTTTGAGGGTTGGACACAAAGACAGAAGAAGATAAAGAGATAGAGGAAGAAAGATACACACCAAGAAGTTAGACAGGACATCTTCCTTTACTGTATACCTTACAGCCTTTAAAACCAAGGCTTGAAATTATTGCCAAAATATATTTTAAAAAAAGTACTGAAGTACCGAAGTACTGAAGTACTAATATATAGAGTTACAGAAATATAAAACATTGTTGATCAGTTAGAGGATCATAACTCTATGAATGTTGTTTTTTGCATATTGAATTGTATACAGATTAACAGGGTGAGAGTTTTTATGCAGAAAAGTTTAAATTAGATTTGACTTCCTGCTCAAGTTCAACAAGGTGCAGTGATTTTTTTGTTTGTTTGTTTGGTTGGTTGGTTTTCTTGTTAAGCCACGGTCAGTAGTACAGTGAAATACTATATGTTGTTAGGAACAGAGAGGTCACAACAATCAAAAAGGGCACCAAGAGTAAAACAATGATGAAAAGGGAAATAAAAACACACAGGCACATTAATGAAAACTGATATGAAGGATATGAAAGGGCTGTTTACAAGCCAACTACAAGCTAACATATAATGTCAAGACTGTCTGTGTTATGACAATGAAAAAAAAAAGTGACTGACTTCTGTCTTATACATTTAGTTACAGGTTGCTGGTTATTAGTTTAGGATAATATACAAGTACACATCATAATTGCTGTATTCTTGTTCTGATGACAGAATAAATGAATAATTCTTCAATTTATTGTTTCATTTTAGGCAGTTAGGATGAACACCAGTGCATTTGGGGTGAAAAACTAGTTGATACTGACTAGCTGGTAATCCATATAGTTCATTTAAAGCTGTGACTGGACTCAAGGATGGAGAGACACCTGGGGTTAGATCAAGAAGTGTACTTCTTAGCCATGGATTAATGTATAGGTGCATTTATGTGCATGTTTGTGTGTGTGTGTGTGTGTGTGTGTGAGAGAGAGAGAGAGAGAGAGAGAGAGAGAGAAGCATACAGGCTGAGCTGGTTACACCGGAATTGATCTTAATTAGATCTGAAAGACCTGCCACAGCAGAATGGTCACGGTGATTAGAATGAAAAACAGGAGAAATTACTGATCAAATTAATCATAATGTCGGCCTACAGCTGTAGGCCTGCTGTAATTTGCCACTTCACTGGCTTACATCGGCCATTCACACACACACACACACAGACACACACACACAGACATATACAAATCCCCGAGCTTCCTCAGCGTGGAGAAACCCTGCTGTCCCGATCAATCAACTCCCACAAATCCCAGTCACCATGCTAATCAGCCCATTAACACACTTAAGCAAATTTTATAATCTCCTGTGTGTGTGCATGTGTGTGTGCATGTGTGTGTGTGTGTGTCTGTTATCACAGAAGCAGTTAATACACACAAATGCACCTCTTCTACCTCACTGTGTCTGCCTCTGTGTCTCTCTTTCATTTTTTGTCTCTCTGTCTCACATCTCTCTGCCCTTCGGATGTTATCAGATCGGAAGGTGTGCTGATTTTTACCTCAAGTATCTAAAGCACAAATCCTAAGCCAGAAATCAGTGATCATGTAAAACCAGAAGTACAGAAGAAGATGTTTCACCCACAAAAAGTTTATGACACATGATCTTCTCAAAACATGCCTACAAGTAACAAGACAAAGATAAGAGAAAGAAAGAAAGTAAGAGAGAGAGAGATGGAGAGAGAGAGAGATGGAAGGAAAAAAGCGAGGACTAACACTAACTTCATTTTGAACATTGGACTCACTCAGTGTGGCATTATGAAACACCACGCTGTCAATTCTGTCTCTCTTTAGACCCTCGGGCCTTTTTCTGATTATAGGAGATCTGCTCAGCCCTCCCATGCTCAAGTGATCAGCAAGGGTTGTAGACAAGACAGGAGAAGAGAACAAGAAAAAAAATATATTGTATCCATGTTACCAGGAGCGGTTATTATAGAGGTCTTGGAAACATACTCTCCTGTAATTCTCTAGTTGTTTGTGGTGTCAATGTGTAGCTGTGCCTTGAAGTCAACAAAAAAACCTGGGTGAAACACAGAGCATCCCTTTCAATCAGATGCAGATACACACCTATTAACTTAGACACCCCCCCAAGCAGGGACAATGCAAATCTCTCTCTCTCTCTCTCTCACACACACACACACACACACACACACACACACAGCATATCGACATCTTCCTTAGTTGCTTCTGTCTCGTTTTTCCGGATGATTGAGGTGCATTTGTAACTCCTTAAAGTTATGCTTTTTAACAAGGTCTCTTATAAACTGTCTTTTTGCTTTTCAATGAGTAACAGGATTGAAAATATCAGTGAAGAAAAATACACAAATACACAAAATGTAGTTAACAAGCATCCATACTAATGACATGAAGTCATTAAGTACATTAATTCTTCTCTTACTGTAATAATGTAATTTTACACTGTAGTTTGGGTATCTGTCATTATCAAAATTTCACTGAAAACCAAGAACAATACCCATTTGTCCCTCCACATGCGTATGTGACTAGTGTGACTCAATATTCAGAATTCATGGGGTGGATGTGCTCAGGTAACAGGGGTGAGTGAATGCTGTAAGGCCCTTAAATCTTACATTTCCCATAACTTATAATGGATGGCTCATGAAAAAGGATGTTTTAAGCATGAGCTGATAAATGGATTCATGCATTAATGCAAAAATATGGTTTTTGAAGTATTTTAATGGTTGTGAGATGATTTATGAAAGTGTAGTGATAGTGAGCTGGAATAGGATTCTTTTGCTATAGTTATATTTTTACATTTTTGATTTATGTTTGTATCATATGCAAAAGGTGTTGTGAAGGACCCTTTCTTTAAAATGACTTTTAGCTTTATTTTACATAGATATTTTTTTAAATAAAATATCAATGACCCCTTAATCATGACCTCACTCTATCCTCACAATCGCACGTACTGTGTCTGGGTGTTGAAATTAAAAGGTATGTAAACGAAACAAAAAACCCTGATAACTGGAGTGTCTCTCTATGGCAGTGGTGTCCTTAACCAAAGTGGATTTGCAACCATGTATTAGTATTTATATATGATTGGCCCTCACATATGTTGAGGAGGTTTTTTATCTTGCCCCTTTTGAAAAACGTATGGACACACCTTCTCTGCGGATTATTCAGACATTAACAATTAGCTGGAAATCTAATCCCACACCGCTGGGTTTGGACTAAACTCTAGAAGCCAAATCTTATAGACTGCAGTACAAAACTGACACTCAGCCAAAGGCCCTGCAAAGGGTGTCCTCAAGGCTCTGTCCTTGGCCCTGATGTGATGTAGTCCTTGCTCATGACCTAGGGACACAGTAAACCATTTACTTATTTATGGCACCACTATACTTAATCCCATTGAATGGGGCAATAAAGTAATGAGCCCTAATGTTCTCTGAACTGCAGAAAGAGCCATGAAGCTTGGCAGATGTCTTAGCTTAAACTATAATGACTTTTTTGACCACTGAATAATTTCATTATTGAATGATTGCCTCAAGGTTATTGTGTTTATGTGTTTATGGACAGTGTCACGGTGTTTGTGGAGTTGGACAATATCATAACTATTACATAACATATCATAATCATTAAATCATCAAATATGCTGGTGAACTTTGGGTCACTGCTGTTCCTGCCCAGTTCTAATAATTCCATTTTTAATTGTGCTGAAACTCTGAAACCACTTAAATAATGTGTATATAATGTAAACAAATCGTGTAAGCATGGGTTCAGAAATTGCAAGTAAATCAGATGTGAAAAAAATTGCAATAACTGGCTGTCCCTGAGGAGCCTATTTTTGAAAGTACTAGTTGTGGGCTCCAGGGACCATTAAGCTCAGGGGCCTGTAGGGTCCAGCTGGTATGTGTAAAGGCCTGACAGAGGGATAGAAGGTGAAATAAATGGCCTAAGTTGATGGCAGCCATGAAGGGGGCCACAGCGCAGAGCAAAAAGGGCCATGACGCTGATGAATGTGGGGAAGGACACGGAGGCGACCTCTGGCTGAAATGAAACCACTGGGATATAAAAGAGG
Source organism: Hemibagrus wyckioides (assembly GCF_019097595.1). Lineage (NCBI taxonomy): Eukaryota > Metazoa > Chordata > Actinopteri > Siluriformes > Bagridae > Hemibagrus > Hemibagrus wyckioides. Next base: position 9,136,894 of record NC_080732.1, on the reverse strand, counting down.
GGGGAGCATGTTATTAAAGAAGGAGGGAAGAGACAGACAGACAGAGGAGGAGAAATGGATGGACAAATGGACAGATGGATAAATGAAAAAGGAGGAGTATATAAATATATATATATATATATAGATATATATATATATATATATATTCTAGAGAGAGAGAGAAAGTTTGTAGTTTGTGCAGCAGGTTATACAGTACATGTTATCCCTTCACATTTATGCTGCACATTTATTATTTAAACACAAATCTCTGCAGGGTAAAAACAAATTATTATTAAAAACTAAAAAAAAAAAAAGCTATAAAAACTACAAAGAAATATCACGCAAGAGCACTATCTTAAATCCCAGCAGTTTAATGCAGCATCAGCTGTGTATACTTCACCCATATGAAACATGTCAATAAGTAATTATCATGTAATTGATTCAAATCAGGTTAGACCAAAACCATCATAACTCATAACTTAATATTCTGAAGCTCTTCGTCCTCAATAATGCTCTATTGCTGTCGCAAGCAAGATGGCAGGAATGAACTCTTAACAATAAACTTTCAATTTTCATTCTTTCAAAGGGACTGGCTTGGCAAACAAGTACCTCTTCTAGAAACAATATTTGTAATATCCAAGATTTCCCCAGACAGATTCAATCACTAAATTGAATTACTACCCCATTCTCTAAGATTCATCCCAGACCCTGTGTCACTCCTAACCTCCATTTTTGCAGGCATGTTGTGAATAATGTAGAAGAATGAGTTCTTTAAGTGGAGCGACATCATATTTAGGAGACATTATATAGATCTGGCTCAAAGGCCTCGATGCCAGGCAGAAATCCTGACTGGAGTTTTTCCTTCAGTCATCATTCAGCATTTATGTCAACCGCAAATGACTGCTTTGAAGAAAGTATAAACTTGTAGGACGTCAGGAGAAATAAAGGTCGTTGGTCAGTTTTGGGGTGGAAATGTACATATTGCTCTGGGGTTTTATGTAGCTCTTTGGTTCAACATCAACTGTTTATCGAATAAGCTTTATTATTTTAAGCTAAAGTGTATACCCTGGTGTTTATCCTTAATTTCCTAGAGATCAAATACAGCTACATTACTCAAGAGTGTACATTTGAATAATAACAATATGAACTTACCTGCAGTGGCAGAGGAGGTGTGACTGGCGAGGGGAGGCTGTGCGCTGGTGATTGGTTCTGCTTATGACATGGTGGAGATTGTGACGGCTGAACTGAACCAAGACTGGAGGAGGTACAAGAGGAGGCGGTTCCTGTCAAAGAACCAGTGGCTTGTAACTTGATTGGCGGAGTCAGTGGATGATGGGATGGCAGCTGATTGAGAGGCTGAAGGTGTGCTGACCCACAGTGTTGCTCTCGTTCACGTTCACGCTCTCGCTCTCGCTGCTGCTCTCGCTCCCGCTCTCTCTGCTGCTCTCGCTCTCTTTGCTGCTCTCGCTCTCGGTGCTCCCGTTCTCGCTGCTGCTGCTGTTGTTGCTGGTGGTGCTGCTGTATTTGTTGGAGATGCTGAAGATGCTGGAGTTGGGAGTTGAGCGATGAGGTAGCTGCAGAAGAAAGAATGATTTTAAAAGCTAAGCAGATGTTTCATGCATTCCAATAAAAATCATTAGGTAATATTTTAATTAAGGACAGTGTTGATAGATGTTCATGATGCTTACATGAGCTGTTCATGAGAGCTGCCATAAACCTACATGTACAAAGTTATTTTTTGTTTGTGCCAACCTTCATTAAGCTAACGCCAGATTTAAGTAACAACTAAGTGAAGTGACTTGTATATATTAAGTTGTGTTATCACATTTTCTGGGCTAAGTTTCATTACTTCATGACTATGTAGATTACTGTACTTCTGATATGTTGATCTGAGTTTGATAATTGTGATGATGTGTGACACAGGTTAGTAAAGTTTCACAGCTGAGGTTAATTAAAAAAAATGTAAAAAAGTAAACACTTTCAAGACAGCACAGTGCTGCCTTGATACAGAGTTACTGTGTGTATGAACCTTTCCATGTTCTCCCAATGTTCATGGGTTTCTTCCAGGTTCTTCCAAAATTATGTGGGACAACATGACATTAAAATAAGACAAAAAGCAGTCTTTTGCCTTGATGAATTAAGCATTTCATTAATGTTTTAGAAGGAAGTAGTAGTTCAGTGGTTAAGCTGTTGGACTAGTGATCAGGAGCTGCCTCTGATTCAAGATCAAGATTCAAGAAGCTTTTATTGTCATTTCAACCACATATAGCTGGCGCAGTACATAGTGAAATGAAACAACGTTTCTCCAGGACCTGGTGCTACATAAACATACAACTACTAGTACAATACAAAACAACAAACAACACTACAGAGCTAGGACAGAAGTTTGTCTTAGCCACGTAAAGTGCACAGTGTGCAGCTAGGTGCAAACAGAGCATAGACAAGACAGTGCAAAAAAGACAATAAATACAATAAAGACAACACAAAAGAACACAGGACACTTAGCGCTGAAAGGATCACATGATGGGGCCCTGAGCAAGGCCCTTAACCCTCAGTTGTATAAAATGTTGTAAATTGCTCTGCATAAGGACATCTGCAATAAATGTAGAGATTGTGTTAGGTCTCATTTAAGGAAATGTAAAGCTACCAACTTTTGGCATTTTAAATCGTATAACCCAAAAGTGATTTCACTTAACAGTAAATGTATTTGAGTTCAATTCTTCCATATTAAAATTACTTTTCTATGAGCCTCTGTGAAGTGTAGCACCATGCCCAAGGCTACTTAAAGATGTCTCTTTTGATGTCAGTGGATTTCTACAATTCCCTGATTTGAAAGGCCCTTAAAGTTCATTTAGTGTAACTCACATCACTTCTTATCTGTAGCTAATCTGCTGCAGTTTTCACTGTGGTCAAGACCCAGACTGGGTGCCTCCATTTTACTGTAACAAATTAGGCACATTAAAATTATAGCCTTTATTAATTTTGGATTGATTAATACAGAATACAGCACTACTGGGCATGGTTAATGCTGTGACACCCAATATCACTCTTATTAAACATAGGTTTGTTGTGAATGTTAACAAAGACATCATATTTAGCGGCAAGTATATGCACACGATTTTTGTGAAGTCATGGTATAGTCCTGTTTTCTATCCACTGCAGGACAAAAACATATACTCTCCTTACAATATTGTGTTAACAGTTAAATTAGCGTTCTAAATAATTCATCATAACAGTCATAACAGGGCAGGGCATATTTTAAAGGTAGCAATGGGGAACTAGCAGAGCATTCCTATCAGAAATCATTCATTTTGATTTGCTGGAATATTTACATTTGGCAGGCATAACTAGAGGGAAAACAAATCACCCCAGTTGGTGTGAGCTACAATAGACTGATGCATAATGCGTGAGTGATACTCATATCAACACAACAAGGATTAATTTGTCAGCAACACACACACACCAGTGGCCATAATTAATTGATGTACTTCAATTATTAAAAGCAGTTTTTTTCTTGTAGATAACTGGGGAAATGCATTGGGGCTGGCATTGCTTTGATTAGTATGACTATTTTTGCTTGAGAGCCGGGCAGGCTTGTATTTGATCCTCTCTTCTACTCCAAGAAGCAAGAAAATCAGAGAAAAAGAACAAAAAAAGTGTCTCTCGACCAGTAAACAGGCCACTTTTATATTTCTTCTATCTGCTGACATGTTGACACCACTCTCACACCCCGCCATGAATTATATATGGCATCTGCGCCCGGAAAAAAGCCAAGAGTCCAATTCATGCTTGAAATGTTGGGGCAAGTTGTCTTGCAGGCCTTGACAGAGCGAAGTATATGTGGCACTCTCACAACTCTGAAGCACTCGGAACGGCACTACTGGTGGAAAAGGAGAGCAAAGAACAGAAGGCAGAAGGGGAGGAGGGAAAAAACGAATTTAAGAAGAAGGTGAAAAAACAGATTTCTGTCAGAAAATTATCGGAACCTGAGGAAAGATCAAAGGCAAAAGCAGGCCCTTCTCCCGCCTCCAGTGACGGGTCCAGAAAAAGAGATGGAACAACAAAAGGAGTGTGAAGAGAAGAAAAACAAATAGAGAGAGGCAGACAGGGAAAGTGCTGAAGAAACCCCCATGTGGCCCTATTATGTGGGCACCACTGCAGGTAACAGTATGTCTTAACAGCAGTGCTTTATAAATGCTGTCATCTTGTTAAGGAGAGCCGCTGACCTTCCACTCTCCTTAAAAGACAAGAGCAGATTCACCGGGTGAGGGAGTGAGGGAGCTAATTGTCAGAGCTGATCATACACTGCAGGCTAAAGAGATCATTACAACTGAAAAAAGGATTTGATTAAGACACTTCGACGGGATTATTTCATTTCCTGTTTCTGGAAGCTGTATAATAAAGCGATGCTATGGACAAAATATTTATTTCTTATGGTAATTATTTCATTTAGATCCTTTAATTATTATATCTTTGTCTCCTTCTTCATTTTTAATTACAACTGACCACTAAATTCCCCCTGGGTTTCTGTGTGCTGTGATTCTATTGATTAATCAACGTGATGTGAACAGTAGTTAAGACACAGAGCAATAGACTGATTCAGTGGCTCGTTGCTTAAAAGAGTATCCAATTCCAATCGTTTCCTACAAGCATCAGTGCACAATTTCATTCATTCTTAACTTTATATAGAATTATATGGTATTATTTAAATCTTCAGGAAACACTTTATCCTGGTTAGAGGTGTGATTTATCTGGAGCCTATCCCAGAAATGTTGGAATACAACCTGGATGGTAGGCCAGTCTATGACAGGGTATCACACACACACACAGACACACACACACACACAGACACACACACACACACACACACACACACACACACACATACACACACACACACACAAACAAGCCTATTAAAAATTAAGTCTATTTGATATAGTAATTATACATTATTACAATATTTGATTGCATGAAGTTTATTATTTCTAACTATCTCTTTGCTTTTGCTTCAGTTAAACACATTATATTGTGTCTAAAGTTTAACTTAGATAGATAGATAGATAGATAGATAGATAGATAGATAGATAGATAGATAGATAGATAGATAGATAGATAGATAGATAGATAGATAGATAGATAGATAGATAGATAGATAGACCCCATGAGGGAAGAGAGATGATATGATATGAGCACTATGAACAATTCCAATTTTTCCACTCAAAATATGTTGACCTATATTACAGCTGATGACTACATGTTTTCCACCTGTTTCTATCTGAGGAACTGACAAAAAAAATGATGTCATGACTTCTGCCCACTTCTGTTCTTGTTTCTAATCTAGCACTCATTTTTAGCTCCCTCTCACCCCTAAGCCACGAGAAAGGAGACAAGAAGACATAACCACCATAGCAGATCACAGGATTTCCTCTATTAAACAGAACCTTGTTTGGCTGACCTCTGTGACCTCCTCTATAGCCTGTGTGTCTGTGTGGCTGCGAGTGTGTGTGTTGTGTGTCGTTCATTCTCCATTCTGGAAGCTCTTGTCTGTGAGCTGCCACTGAAAAAAACACTTGTCTTGTGTTTGAGTGTTGTCAGACTGTGTGTGTGTGTGTGTGTGTGTGTGTGGCTGATTGTCAGAGGTGAACACAGAGGTCATGGTGAGCAGGATGAACAGTGTGTGTGGCTATTTTTGCTCCTTGTACAGAATTAGAGGAGTAGCTACTTTTCCCATTACTATATAGCACCTGTGTGTCCTAACATCACACCATTTATACATCTGGGCCAGATTTTGTGTGTGTGTGTGTGTGTGTCAGTGCATGCTACATCACATCCTTACTCCTTACCCTTGGGGCTCAGACAGTTCTAAAATGTCCAGAAGCAGCGATTTGGATAGGGATCAGACAGCACTAAATGATAGGCAGCCTAAGTGGTCCAGAGGGTTCAGGGGACTAGAGAAAGTAGCTTGTTGGGATCAGGACACAGAGCTGGCTCTATGAGATACACGACATATCACCTATATCAGAATTCTCATCCCTTGAGGGGGATTTAGATGGGGTTTGGGAGTGTTTTCAGGGAGGATGAAGGGGGAGTAATGGGGGAGCACAAGCAGTAGGTCTTTCATGTATAGCTAAAAGTAATAAAATTGTTTTTTGTTTTTCTTTAAAAAAGTGACTCTCCTAAGGCCAGTACACCACAATGAGAGCGTGTATCACATTCCTATATTGGGCACAAAGGGATACTATACTGAATTTGTGTTATCTGTATTAATTTTTTTTATTAAAATATTTTTAGTAGAGGTAAGACAGTGTGCTGTTACTCTTGCACACACACCACACACACACATATACACACACACACACACACAAACACACACACCTACCTAGGGGCAATTTAACCTGTCTTATTTACATATCAGCATGTTTTTAGCAAGTGGAATGAAACTGAGAACCTCTATGAAGGCACAAAGATCAGTAAGGCAGCAAAGCACCCTATAATTTGAAATGTTTTACTATAAATTAAAGTTTATAGAGGTGATAATCTGCTTTCATCCTAATTGTGCTATGTATTCGAACCCATGGTGGAGTCCAATCCACAACGCTGTTACAGAAAACAAAGATTCTAGTCTTGATCTTGAACAGGAGTAAGTGAAGCGTATGCTAGAAAATGATTCCTCATGGGTAATGAATTTCACCAGAATGAATCAAAATTTGCTTCAGCACTGATGATGGTGTGGTGCCTTAACTTCTCAGGACCTAAGCCTTTTTCATTAAAAATCTACATGCAGTAGATAAAGGGTCATGGGAATTTGAATAATAAAAGAAAACCACATTGCTGTTACAGTTTAAGTAGATCATTAAGGTTAGGGTCCTGCCTCCTAACTTGCTAAAATCTGTATATAAATTTGGTTAAATCTGCAAAGATGTTATATGTACTAATATAATAAATGATGTTGATCCACAGCCCGTGATGTGTTTCTTTTTTTAATAACCAGAGTTATTAAGTCTCAGAACGGAGTTAAAGAGTCTTACCCCCCTGCCACCCCCTGCAATTCAAATACTTCTTTAGCCTTCAGAAATTCTGCTCTCAGAGGTCAACTCTTCACACTCTCTGATGCCCCTCTGACTCAGTTTGCCTTGCCCATCACCACCGAGGTCTCTCCCATGCCCCTTCTCCATCCATTGAGCATGTGGCAGCGGGTAAAGAGCCTCATGCAAAATTTATGCTCACCCGGCAGTTTCAGTGGGCGGAAAAATCAATAGAGGTAGGCACTGATGCGTCGGGGAGACAGAGTGCTGGTTGACAGACAGTAAAAGCCTTAGGGGTGTGTGTGTGTGTCTGTGTGTGTGTGTGTGTATGCGTGTGTGCATGTGGGGAGGGACAGAGGGCTGCATTTGCCGATCCAGAGATGGACCACAGCCTTCGCGCTCTGTCTTCCTTATATCAGAGGGATTATTTCAGTAGCTTCAGAGCCTACCTGAAAAGCACAGAAAGAGCTTTAAATGGAGCACACACACACACACTCTTCTGTCTGAAATATATCTTTAAAAAGCATCTTTTTTTTGTTGCATGTTTTGTTGTGACTGTTGTTCTGCACCGCTGGGGTAGATGAGCGCAAACTTTACCCAGGCAGTCATGTAGAAATGAAAAGAAGGACTTATTGTTGTGCAAAGCAACTCTGAGTGTGAACAAGGGCTGAGCAAAAACAAGCCAGATTTCAGCGGGATGAACACCAAACAATTGGATCTTCTTTTTTTTTTCTCCCTCCCTCCATCTTCTCTTTAATTATTCCCTTTGCTCATCTTTTCAATCTGTTCACACTTACCAAGAGAAGGGGGGATAAGGACAGGAGAGCGTGAGAGTTGAAAGGGAAAAAAAGAAGAGAAAATGAGAGAGGCATCATGCCCACAAGTACCGCAGTGTTACTGATTACTGATGCACACACTGACAAGTCACTGCCTGTGATGTTAAATGCTCTTTAAAACCAGTCCAGTGAAGGCGAAACCACAAGCGAAGTAAAAAACTGCTGATATAAAACACATATGATCAAGAAATAGATCAGATACATATTCAACACATTGTATACCATCAGTCTTTCTATTATGCACCCGGCTGCTGTTGTTTTGCGGTGCCCGAACAAAAAGTGAGGCAAATAGTGCTTCAAAAAAAAAAAAGTCTCTGAATAAAAAAGTAATGTGTACGTTGTTTTCCGTTTCTCTCCACGCAGCATTTAATAGAAGCTCAGCTCTTCTGTGAAGTGGCAGCCAGATTTTTGTCGGTTTAGTGGTTTCTCTCTCTGCATGGCCTATAAGGCACATGAGCGATGTATGATGAATGAAGTGGCGCTCTGCTTATGCGCTTATCATGCTCGGTGAGCAGCAACAGGTTCAGCTGAGGTAAATGAAATTCCTCTCCAGGACAATATATCATCACAGCAAATGTATGTATGCACCCCAAACTTACACAAGCAACTCGAGCCAAACGCTGACAAAGTGTGTGATGGGTAGGGGAAATGAAGGAAATGGAGGTAATGGGTATGCAGGGGGGTGCTTGGGGTGAGATGCAGCTAGAGCTGTGGTAGCGAAGTGTATTTTCATATAAGCTGATCCTTTTTTTCCCCTCTACTTCTTTACTTTTTTCAAGATTCAGTGGTGGGAGTAAATTGAATGTCTGAATGTTCAGTGGCTGATTTAACACAGAAAGCTTATTAGCAGAAGACAAATCACACTAAGATGCTGAGTAGAGATGAAGAAAAGAGTGCTACTCTAGTACTGATACACTGATGTGTCAGGATTATTGCGATATTTTCTGACAGATTAATTAGTTTAATTCAATTGTACTATATTTGTATTGTGCTTTTAACAGTAGAGATGACTAGCGAGTAAGCCGGAGGGGATTTTGTGTTTCCTTGAGACTGCATGAGGAAAAAAAATCATATATAAAGCAAAGTCTTTTTTCTTTTTTTTTTTACAGTTGTGTTCTTTAACGTCAAACAGCAAGTGTATTAAAAGCATGCTCAGTATCAGCATCATAATCTAATCACAGCAAGTAGAAATGTATAGTATTCAGGTCAGATTATCCACTGAAGAAAGGAGGAAACTTGGGTATATGCTGTTTTTGGGGAAATGCCACCCAAATGGGATATCTGTCCAAATTCAAGTGCTCAGTTCATAATAAATTGAAGCTCAGCAGGAAAGATGAAATGGTTAATTAAAGTTACAGGAGAAATATAGGTTAGCTGTAGCTAAGTGTAAGGAAAAAAGAAAATTGTCAGGCGAGCGTAACCTTAACTCCCCAATGACAGGGGGGTTTCGGGGGGAAACAGGAGGAAAGGAGGAAAGGGAAGGTGAGAAGTTGCATGTTTGAGGGCAGAAAGACACACTTAAGCTATCTCTCCGTCTCCTCTTCGCTCTCGGCTTTCTTAGCAGTTTGGGGGCAGATGTAAGACTTTGGATGTAATAGATATCTGCGGTCTACTCATGTGCTACATGATCCAGCCGCTATGCGCCTTCACCAAGGACCCCCCAGGGACCATTACACTCTCCGGTCCTTCCTCTGAGGCCTCTTTCATCCCTCTATAACACTTAACACAGGACCCTCACCCACCCCTCCCGAACCCAAAGCCCTGCCACCTCGCGTAGAAAGCATGGCTATTAATTAAGGTAATTAGGCTCTGAACTAGCAATTAGAAACCGCAGACAGCTTTTAGCCACTGTTTTTCGCCTTCCAAAGAGGACTTGGTTTCAGCACCATCTGCTGAGTTTAAACTCACCACAGGGTCTTGTGTTTCGGGGAGAAGAGGAACACGTTATCTGAGATGCAGACCTTCACGTGACCCTAGGGTTCGATTTTTTTGGAACATCTCAGATTTTGAGTTTTCATCTCTTTTTTTCCCCCTCTCTGATATGAAATGACACGGCATTGTATGTCAGGGAGCTCTTTTGACTGAATGTGGAAGTGATCCATTTCGGAGGACTGATCCCGCTTAAAATATATTGCAGCACTTTAAGGTCTATCGATTTGTTATTATGGCTGAATGTATTTGAATAGAGAAGCCAGCGCTGCCTGTATGTGTATTGAAAAACAGTTTGATTTGTATTGATAGGTTGATTCTTTAGATATTGATTAGATGTTGAGGTTATAATGACATGGCTGGATTTGTGTAGCATTTATATTGATTCCTGGGTAAGTGGGCATTGATAAGCTGCTAGGTTACTATTGATTGCTGTTGACATTCAAGACATAGTGCACTATACCAGTATAACACTAAAATGTTTTTTCCCCCCTTCTTTTCAAATATAAGTGTCCAAAAATGGAAAAGTGTATTTTCTTACAACACTGCCAATGAGCTATAATACAGGGGGGAAAAAAAGCCGTGCTCATACAGGACAGACCTTTTAAACTTCACATTTTCCAAGCGATTGAACTAAAAGGCAGGCTTAGCCCATCAGAAGCTCTTTTTCCACACCTCACCCTATATTTTAGCAACTTTTCCATCTATCAAAGAGAACTTTCAAGCTCTTCTAACATGAAATGGCATACCTTTGCCTTCACGTTCTCACAAAAGGTACATATTTGTGTCAATAGGGGTGTTAGAAATCTCTACCTCTTTCTCTAAAAGCTTCAACAAAAAGCTTGAAGCTTCAGTTCTCATAGTCAGAGTACCAAGTAATATGTTATACTATACACACACACACACACTCACACGCACATACAGAAACACACACAAAAGGAGTGACATATTGTCACTCTGGTGACAGAACACAATTGTCGTCGCAGTACGATAACCCCTTTTTCATTGCAGTTCACTCCCATGAAATTACCATTAGCATTACGACTCATGCAGAACTGAGATAAATGTAAAAACGTCACCCAATTCAACCAAAGGAGAATGCCAGTTCCCCCAGATTACCATCTCTCCCTCTCTCTTTCTCTTTCTCTATGCTGCCAAGTGTAGTATTTCATTTACAACATATGGTTGGTTTTTCTCCTCTCACCGGCCATGTAAATCACTAATCAATTTCCATTTCCAAGGCCTGATGACGGGTTGTCACTGTGCGCTTATGAATCGCCACATAGCAGCCAAGCACAAGACCTTTAAAAACGGAGAGGTGAACATCTCAGAGCAGAAAAAGATTCTAGAGAGTACATGAAAAAGAACTGCACTTGAATAAGTCTAAGATATTGTAGCTGATGGATTAAGTGAGCTAAACTCCTTATTTCATTAAACCGAACTATGAGGTCGGGATCTTTGTCTTTGTATCATTTTGTATCTAGCTTTTGGACGGTATTTTTAGTAAGACTTTTAAGATCATGATTAATTTTTATTCTAGCTGTATCTTTCACTTTATCATTTTTCTTTCTCCTTAGTAAGGGTTTAATGCAGGTCCACTATCTGCATCTGCCTCCTTATCTGTCTGGTGCTCAAAATTTATGCATTTGTGTCTGTAGATGGATTGAACCCTGAGGCAGATGTGGCTTAAATCAATCTTTAAAAATATAATTAAAAAATTCTAAATATTTTTCATTAACAAAACAAATTATAGAACGTTTGTTTGTCCAGTGAGGTTTCCATTTATGAAAGAATAATGGACACATGCAGAAAGTGCACAAGTTTTTATTTTTTAAATAGCCTCAGCAGGGATAGTCTAATCTGTGTGCAACACGGTCTATGTGGGCTATATGGAGAAGCGACTCTACTGAGAAGTGAAGTGGATTTCAAAAAATTAGCCCAGTATTCTGTATCTGTATCTGTTCAAATCAAATAATGCGCTCATATTCGGTTACATCCCTATGCTCTCAATATCTGCCAATATTAACTACCTCCTCAGGTCCATATTCCACCTGAGCACATCCCTGACTCCATCCCTGATTCCACATTTTTGTTGAGCATGCATCTTCTTCTACCTTCTACCTTAGCTGTTTTTCTTCTCCATCAACCCTTCCATCATCATCCCCTGCCTGTGTTAAGTCTTTGTCCATCTCTGTGTGCGCAACCTGCCTCCTGCTCTCTCTCTCTCTCTCTCTCTCTCTTATTTAAATATCTGAGTGAGCACAGGCAGACAGCTAAAATTCAGGAGCTCGCACCACGCCAGAGAAAGTGCGCACTGAGCGATTTGTTTAATTTAATGCCAGTGTTGAGGAGCTTAAGTCATTTCAGGCCTTTCTGCACCACTTCCCCATCAGAGACAAACGTCAAACGGCTGCAACCTTTTAAAAACCTTTATTGGGTTCCTCCAATTATTTGGAGACTGATGCTATTACCATAAAATATACAGTATACAGCAAACACGGGTGAGGATAATGAATGCAGAAAGAAGAAGGGAAGAAATGGCGGACCCTGTCAAGATTAACAAAAGTATCTATTTTAGTCCAGGCGTTCCTGACCTGGAGTTTCTGCACTGCATGTATGTGTCTCTGTGCTTTACCATACAAGCAGCAAGACAAAGAGCCCGGCTCAATTGAAACAGACAAAGCCATATCCGATTATCATTATTATTGTCTATTTCAATCTTCCTTCGTTCTCTCTCATGCGCGCTGTGGCTGTTTCTTCTTTGCAGCATTTAGACAGAGTGACAATGCCACCAGTCACATTTAAAACGAACAGCATGTGGCAGACCAGGCGGCTGCTGAGTCCGCTTCAAGACCACAAATGCCACAAATACGCCAAACAGTAACAGCAGGATTTTAGCAGACACTCGAAGGACTCTCATTGCCCATAGCGTTTCGGCTTTAAGAGGAGTGCAGATGTAATCTCCTCTTGATCTGCAGCCTGTTTTACAATAAAGGACTCATACCTAGAAAGCACAAATTCCTACATTTTAATCATAAAGCTTTAATTTTTGAGCATGGCATGGAAAATAAATGATATGGAAAACAAATTCATTCCGTTTCATTCAGTTGCCTCTTGATGTGTACTCTTTATGACATGCGGTGCTCCATATAAGTGTATTTCCACCTCATAGCCTGTCTCTGTGTACATTACAATTTGTGTTATTTTTGTTTCTAACCCACTGTCACATGCAGTCACCTGGCAACATACTTGCAAGCTGCTTATTCAAGTCAGACAATATTCAGGGGAAAAAAAGGCAAGAGAACAGGATGGAGAAGGAACCGGAGCGATATCAGAGGTGTGTGGGAGATGAAAAGCTTAATTTCTGCCGGGATTGCCTCGGAGAGCGAGCGCCACGCAACCCTCCCTGTCTCCGACGCCACCTCTCACTCTCAATTATTTGGCTCCTGTCACAACAAATCAATCAAATTACTCCAGCAAGCCTGTGTGCAGGTGCTGCTAGCACATCGGCAGTCGCATTAGCTTTGAAATGTATGAGAGCTCTGGCAATTTTATCACTCTTATTTATTTAATGCGACTCGCTCCCCTGCGAGTCATCTAACAACTGCTGCAAAGTTAAATCATTAAAGGACATTACAGAAGGCTGGCTGTGGGGAGCACTTTAAATTAAACACACAGAAAGAGAGAGTGAGAGACAGAGGGAGAGAGGGAGAGACTGAGCGAGGTTTCGCTTCTGTATTGTGTCGAAATAAAGTGAGAGCTGTTCATTTGAATAGCGAGGTTGTTGCGACAGAATCAGCTTTAGTACAGTATACGCAGCAGGAATTCCTGGAGCAGGAATCTTGATCCTGTCTCGATTGTAATTTGCTTTGGATGAAACCGTCCGTCAAATAAGTCCATCCATAACTGCTTTATCCTGATCAGGGTCATGGTGAATGTGGAGCCTTTTCCAGGAATCTTGGATGTGAGACAGGAATATATCCTCAAATGCACATCACTCATCACATCAGCATTCCACATGCAGCCAAATAATTGTAAAAATATCAAAACGGTGTAGACTAACTGAGAATTTTTGGCTTTATAAGGATGCCCTGAAGTAAGCAGGAAGAAGAAGTTTGAATAAAGGTAATAAAGAGAATTTGTGTAGTGCCTGGCCCAAATATATCAAATCCCTCTTTTCTGTCTTACTGCTGTTACTAGAAATTCTAATTATCAACCTTGCTGTCATCTACTTAGCGTTAACTTTACAAATCCTAGAGGTTCGAGGTTCCTTTAAACTAAAATAAGGGTGTTTGAACTGTTGAGCTCCCTGATCTCCCTGTTTTCTGTTGCATCTCCATCTAAAGTCATCCAGCTCTTTGACAGCAGACGACATTCCAGAGGGAGCGAGAAGCTGTTCTCTTATTGTAGTGATTAGAGCCAACACGGCTCCTCATTAGCCTACATGAGCTGAGAGATGCAGGCAATTACCCCCTCACCCCTGAGTGCCGTTTTATGTTTCCTATGGAGAGAACACACACACACTCTAGCCCTCCCGTCAACCCCCGGTTCCCTCGCTGCACGGTACACTGCAAGCTCTGATGCGTCTGTGACCAGGCAGCTTACAATATGAATATGAAAGAGTCCGACTCTACATTTGTTCTGCATTAACTCAGAGAGATACTGACAAGCGGGAGGCTGATGTTTCATTTGCTGCATAGGTCTGTGGGGAACAGACTGGAGCACTACATTAGTGTTGCCAAAAACACTTGAATGGGTCATGAAAAAGAAAGTTATTTATGATCCAAGGCTGAATTCGCTCTGTCTCTTAAAATTAGGCTTGTAGAATGAGGGAAAATCAACCCAGATGCTATTTTCACTTGAAGTTTTTCTTTAATTGGTTGTGCAAGAATGCAGAAAATGTAAGACAAATTGAATAAAAGGAAATGTTTCAGGCAATATAATTAAATTTGACATTCAAAGAAAGGAAAACATGAGATGGTGCTACAATACGTCACAACGTCTTCTATTTCTAAAAGAACATTTTACTGTGTCTCTGTCTGTCCTGTAACAGTTTACTAAATCCTAACAGGAACTTAATAGAATACCAACATTGCTCTCTGGTGTGATCTCCAGTAAAATCCCAATAAAATGTATGAATGATCTAAGGTTAACCAAATTAGATATGGGCACATGGACATATCAAGCAGTTCAGTTTTCCTCACTTCTGTTAAACATAAGTTTACGTACAAGATGAATCAGATCTTACCCTCCCAAACATTTATATTGTACAAAGTCTGGCTGGTTAATGTTGATGTTAATATTAATGTCATTGTCAAATATCTTTAACAAATTTGAAATTAATAAAAGTATCTGTAGGCAATGTCCTTTCATTCAATTAAAAAAAATACATTATGGACATTCTGCAATGAACAAGGAGGGCAGAAGGGTAAGAATAATTGACTAAACACCACAAAATAGAAAGTGCTATCTGTGTTATCTATTTAAAATTTAATGCTATTTAAAAGAACATTAACTAGCAGTGTACAATTTTACCTTCGGCTAAACGTGGTGCCCTTACCAAGCTTCACTAAAATTACAAAAAAATAATAGAAGAAATATAAAAGTAAAAAGAAGACTAATGCAGTTGATAAGGTTCATTTGTTGCTTTGCTTGTGGAATTATTTAATCTTCCTTAACTTTCCTCTGAAATTATTCTTATTATTTGTTGGTTTATTCTGATCCAGGGTGTTCTGACCTGATATGTCACACATAAAGAGATAGCTAAGTTGTACATGTTGTCATGGGAAGATCTTTTAATCATACAATAAGTCTCTCTGAATGTTATTGCATTAGTAACTGAAAAACTTGTTATATGCTGTATTGGGTAGCTTTCACACATTCAGTTAGACAGGAAGAGAGACACGTTGTGTGACAAAGCCAAAACACTAACTGCACTCCTGTATTTCTCCAAGAATGTGCTGCAAATAATATTCATCGATTGTGAAAATCCAGTCTCTAGATTTATCCTTCCACCGTTTGCATTTGACTGAATAGGTAACCTGCATTAGACCTGAAGAGGACATGTTATCTTGTACAGATGACAGATAAAAGCTAATGTGTACCATACTAACATTTTTCTGCGAGAGGGATTATTTAGGTATTCTGCATTTTTAACAAAGAAAAGTTATTTTAAATGTTCACCAAGATATAGTTTTCCTGTGATAGCGCACATGCAAGACATTTTCTCTTGAACAAATGGCAGGTAACAGTGAGACTGAGTCTACTATTAGATGGCCAGAGCCCACAACTAGGCCAAAGGGCACTGATGCACCATGCTAAAAGACATCATCATTAAACTACCAGGCGGGAAAAGTGTGTCAGATAAATGACAAATCTGATGTTAAAAAAGATAAGGGTGGCGTTTGGGGTAAATTTGATCTGTAGAAATCTTAGAAGGAAAGCACTAGGTTAAAGGGCTCTAAGCCTTGAGAGTGGATTCATATGATTCAGTGTAACAAAGCCCACAGTGAAATCTCTCCAAGAAAAACTGAAGGAGGAGAGAGCAAAAATGGCTGAACTGGAACAAACACTTGAGGATTGTACTAATATGAATAAAACTGCTGCTTTCAGACGGTCTCAACCCTGTCTCTACCCATTCAGAGATCTCCCGACAGTGCAGTAGAAATTCAAAACAAAGGCCGCTAACACAGCCCCAGTGAGAGATTTCTGATAGCGAGTCTGGCGTCATGGAGGAAAATGGATTCATGAAGTGTGTTCTGTGAGGAATGAGGAGATCAACACAGGCCTGTGGGCTTTTATTCAGCACACCACATACCTGGAAGTTCACAAAATCCTCCTTATCACAATGGACCAACAAATTCACGTTAAATATCCACATGCCATCCAAACACTCCTGTCAATAGCACAGGCTCATCCGGTGACAGCAGCAAGAGTCACTTATCAAGCTGAATATGGTTTACAAATTTATTCTCAGATCATTCATGTAGTGGAAATGTAGTACTCATGAATATCCGGTTTGTTTGGAAAACACTGATATCCTGAATCCTGATAAGAGATTCTGAATTTGTGCAAATTTTAGTTGCATGAAAACACTCATCTATATATTGTTGATTCTGACTCTGTTCTCTCCAACCATCTGCCCAGAAAAGCATCAGAAACCCTCAAGGCCATGACTGCTTGGGTATGCAAAGAAATAGTAATGAGAGGGCTTTCCTCTTTCGGGCTCAGACAGGCAGTATCTGCTTCTCCATCAGCTTCAGGGTTTAGCTTTCTCTGCACCAACACTGCACCGTATACTCTTCATACTTGTGCCAAATAGCTAAAGATGACTAAAGATTTGAATCATAATCACCGGCAGTTTAAACCATGTAGTTTATATGTTCGTATCAAGCTTGCCTGTGAAATACGAACATATGCAGTCTACAATATATTGGAAATATATGGTAATATAAGCTGGGTTTGATAGTTAAGCATCTTACTACACTAAATATTAACAGGAAAATATTAAATGAAGGTAAGGTTTCACACGTACGTTGGTTCAAACAAATGCTAAAATGGTAAAGTCTATAACTGCTACAGAGAAATTCAACACCTAAGTAGGGGCATAAATAATAAATAGCAGTGCAGAGAAATACAAAGAAGAGGTATCCTAGATTACTGTTGGAAAACAAACTGGCTTATTAGACCTTTAAATGAAGAATTGATTAAATAAATTAAATAAATAATGGAAGAAATAGGCTTATGGTTTTAATAAACCCCATTATCTTTTTTTTTTTTATATTTTATTGGTCTTGGTTGGGGCATGGAAAAATTCACTTTGTGTCATTGTCAAAATTCACAATTTTTGTCATTTCTTACTGGAAACTCGCCATGCTGGTGCCATGCTGATGCCATGCTGACCTCCAGAACCAGTATAAGAACCTGAAGCTTCAGTAGTGACTCAGTGTCAAATAGTGAGTGGTGAAGATACAACAAAAGCCTCTATTATTTTGCAATACAGAGCTGATATAAATAGTGCTATACTTAAACAAAGGCTTATCCCTGTGGCGCAATCCTCATGATCGGAGGACTCAAGATGCTATGAATCCTTAAAATTTTTTACTTTTAATTTTGAGATATTATGTCTTTATTTAAGCTATGCTATGAATGACTTGTGTAACTCAAAGTAAATACACATTATGCCAATTATAATAATATTAAATTATTAAACTTGGCATAATAATCTTTCATTTCAGTATGTTATTATTATAAGATTTTGTTATTTCAAGAAATGCAAGAATGTCATTATCTCATTATTTCATTATTTCATTAGCAACTAATAATTACTAATATAAACTAATAATAATTATTTTAATACATTTGAAATTCCATATTATGTAGAATTATGCCAAAATATTGACATTGGGATTCGGCATTTCTAAAGCTGGTCTGTTTTAATTATAAACCAAATTAGTAAATTAGTTTAAAAATGTGCTAGTTTGTTCTAAAAATCCACTGAGAAAGCAAAAAGAAAGACTTATAGTACCATGTTTTCCTCTGTAGATTCAGTTCTATAATGCTGGTAAAGCTTTTAGGAAAAATGCTGATGTCGAACCCACATAAAGAGTTTGTGGTTATTTGAGGCAGAGATGCCGAAAGGTTATAAGTCAAAGTATTAGCCCCCACTTTGCTTTCTATTTTTGAAGCTTCTAGAAAAGTTAAGCAGATCCCAAGGCATGTAATCGTGACCGAGGAAACTCTGTGTACATTTAGTAAATCTTCTGCCTGCATGAGTGTTTATTAAAAGCTCAGATGCTGTGTTTGCCTGTTGTTATTTATGCATGTTTGTGTCCATTAGAGACATCTCTTACTCCATCTGAGCACCTCAGCTATATGTCTATCCATCCATCCATTCAGCCATCCATCCATCCATCCATCGTCTCCTTTTTGGGGCATTTTTTTTCTCTTGCCTGTGCATTATTTTAATCTCCAGACTCTTGGAAAAAAAATGAAAAGCTAGGACTAAAAGATGTGCTACTTTACATGCACTCAAATGTATAACGTGGCATTTTTAGTCAGGTATTAGTGAAAGCGTCTCATCCAAGATTTATGACTGACGGTTTCCCTCCACCATCCCACGGTCTAATGGTATAAAAGAGACAATGTTTTAAACATTAAAATGAAAACCATTTACAACTATGATCAAAAGAGTACACTTGCACATTAAAGTTTAAAAAGAGGAGGATGAAGGATGGAGAGAGGGATAGAGAAGAAGAGAAGACAGGAGGTTGCTCCCAGATGCAGCTACAGAGTGGAAGAAGAGGTTTAAAGTGCTTTTTGTATTGAAATGCAAAATGCTGACCTGTAATGAATATGAGCTGCTGTTTTAGGCCAGAGCTTCACTTCTCCATCACTCTGCTGTGTTCTATACGTTATTAAAATCGTTCTATTGACCACCATATAGGTTCTATATGGAACAATAGAGTTTAATTTCACAAAAGGCTACAATTAAAATCCTCTGAATCATCAATGCCAATAACACTTAACCTTTAAATTCCATTTAACCACTGACTGGACTTTATGCCTGTAAACTACACTCTTTTGAGGAAAAAAGAATATATCAAATACCCATAGAATGTTGATGTTAGAATGTCCATTTGTCCACCTTGGAGATTTGTCCACCCACAGAGAGAAACGGAAACTTTTAACTATCCCTTGAAGACTCTTTTGTCTTAGCATGTGATTTTCTGCTAATTGATGTTTATAGTGATTGATATTGCTTATCAAATCTTAGACTTTTAAAACCATCAGTGCACATGGATATTGACTTTGTACTTCATTTATAAACAGTGCAAGAAAAAGATTCCAGCTAGAGTTCTTTCGGTTTGTTCCTCTGGCACATACCCTTAACAGTGCTATGTGAAACCCATCAGTAAAGGGTTTTTCGGTTTTCTATATAAAAAGGAGAGTTCAAGGTGGTACCCAGGAAGCTAAAACTGTGAGCTATGATTACATATATAGCAAAACTGTTTTTCTAAAAGAACTGATATTTTCTATTGAGGTTCAGTTTACCACTTAGTTGGATTGAATCTACAGTATATAGACTGGTATATACTGGCTCTCTGATTGTACCATTGCTCTAGACTAATCTGGATAAAGATTCTAGTTGAGTTTTACAGTGAACTCTTACCTTGCAGGTTCTGTAGAGGGAGAGTCATGATGCCCCCAGCGGCTGCTGCAGCCACCAGCCCCTGGATATTGGCTGCTGTAGGCAGAGACAGGACCAGGCCCTGTTGCCCACCCAGGTGCCCACCTGCATTAAAGGGGATGAGGATTGGCTGGTTTAGACTCGGCGCACCTCCTGACATCACACCACTCATGGCTGAGGCCAGCTGCTGGGCCACCAGTAGAGACTGAAACAAATGACATTATAAATCAATGAATAAATAAACACCACACATACCTTTCTAGGCTTTTAAAAACAAAGTCAGAAAATAAAGTAGTGAAATTTGTTATTATAGTGATCAGCTAATATTGCTTTCAGGTTTTCTCCTAAATGCTTTTCAGAAGCAAATCATTTCTTTATTCGGTCATTGTTTTTATCTTTAATGAAACAAAATATTTTCGATGTAACAGAACATTTCTGGACACTTTCATGTACAGAAAACAGATGATTTGATCCACACTAAGAATACGTGAGCTCAAGATTGAAGCTTCAGTTGTGAGGTAGCAACACTACCCACTGTGCGACCGTGCCGCCTCGTTTCTGAGTTGTGTTGTCTTTCACTGAGTTTCATCTAGCATTCATGAACTTCGGCTGTAGCTCTGGCCTGTAGGTCTGTGACCTACACCCTATGAATCTCTCTCTCTCTCTCTCTCTCTCTCTCCTGAACATCACCTGCTCAGACTGCGAATGCTGGAGTAATTGCTGAAACCGGAGGGGAAACACATGTTAGTGTCTGTATGATAAGCCACTCTGATCAATAGGGAGGCTGAAGCGTAGTGAAAATTCAAACCAACAACAAATAATTACCGCAATTACCCAGAATATATGCCATATAGGGAATTTTAGAATCAATTTTGTTTGTTGTACAGTTTTCAGGGCCATTAATTTGTCTATTTAATTTATATATATATATATATATATATATATATATATATATATATATATATACATACAGAATGGAACACTTACAGTATTTTGTAAGGACGATTTAACATTTGATTTAACATTTGATGGAAATGTTGTTTGACACAGATGCAAGGATGAAATGTGTCAAGACTCAATTGCCCTTTCCCTGGTTTTCTGAACAGCTGGGACTTCAAACAAGTGACAAGACACTTAAATAACACTAATTAAAAAGAAACTCTATGTAGTGTTTTGGTGCTGTGCTAGCTTATAAAACCTGCTCTCTAAAAGGACCTTTAGTTTAATGGCACTTATTTATTTGTACCAGCATGAAGAGTTGTTTTGATGGAGATATAAAGCTTCTGTAAGTTATTCTGGATAAGGGTATCTGCCAAATGCTGTAAATGAAAATCTAAAATTTCTTCGAAACAGTAGATTCTGCATTCATAACTTCTGGAATGATATTTTATATACCCTTTCACGCAGTGCCTGTAACATGGTCCACTCAGTGCACTCTGTTCCAAGGTTTCAATAGCTAAGCTGACGAAAGGTCATTTCCGTCTTAGAATCATGTTTCTTCAACATTCAGGAAGATGCCATTTGTCATTTCATTTAGAAGCCGCGAGTGTTCGAACATCGACTTTCAAAAGAGAAGGAAATTAATTATCCACTGAAAAGACAACTACAGAGACGTGTGTGACAGAATTGCATGGTATGTGCTTAATCTTGCTGTTTTAAGTGTGTGTGGGCTGGTGTGTGATGTCGGATGCTCCAGGCAAACAATCAAACATTGCTTATCAACATTCCTTCTGTGTTTTAAAGTGACTGTCACTCTTTAGTTTGACACTGACTCAGTTCTCTCTTCTACACAGTTATAGACTGGCAATCATCCTATAATTTCCTTTACTTTCTAAACAAAGGGCATTATTTATATGATTATTATTTACACAGTAAACTCTCAATTAATGGTTAACTAACTTTTTTTCTAACTAAATTTTATCCAAAAATAGCGAGCAAATGCATTAGTGACACATTGAGCTAAAGGTTACTCACTCCATTGCTCATTGCTCGCTCATATGTATGTGGCGTAATAATTAACAGTGAATTCAGGGAGTTGTTGATTATATTTCCATTATTTTCATTCAATTTGTCTTATCGTATTTTTCTTTTCTCCTACCTTCTCTACCAGTGTATAAAAGCATCATGGGGAATTTGTTTCCAAACTGAATTAATTATATGTGAACATTTTACCACAGCACATGCAGAAGCTATTCAACAACTTAGCTAGCAAACCTGCAAGCTTTTAAGCATCATCGTTAGGCAGAACGAAGCTTGTTTGCAACTGGCTTTGCTGAACTGATGCCACTGCAGAACAGTGTTTTGCTTAACTAAGAATTAGAGATGCATTACATTTTCTTAACCACAGCTTTCCAATCCTGGTCCTGGAGTACTCACGCTCCTGCAGAGTGTTTTCCTTGCTCTAACACACCCACTTCACTTCCACTCAGAAGGGCTGTTAATCAGCTCATTAGTTAAGTCAGGTATGTCAGAGCAGAGAAAACACTTACATGTGCAAGACAGCAGGTCCTTCTGGAGCAGCAGCTGTTTCACAATTTCCATAACGTTTTCATTCTCTTAACATGCACAACACCAAGGAGTTTTCTCTGATCATGCCCTTACCCACATTCTGCTCTAAAAGTCACTTGCATAATAATGGCTTTCCACTATTGTTATCTGGTGTGTGCTTTTTTTGTTTGACTCATTAGCGAAACCCTAACACCTGTTTGCTTGTTTCTCCTGTCTTTTTGTCTAATTCCTCTGCCCTTTTGTCTATTTTAATCCTCTGGGATTCCCACTGCAAAGATTAGATGTGATTTTTCAAGTCATGTCAAAAAGCTTTTATTGTCATTTCTACCATATGCAGTATACAGTCCCCCAGGACCCTGGTGCTACATAAAGACACAGAGCTGCATAACACAAAACTACAGGCTAAACTTATTCATGTAACCTTGTGCAGAAAGTGCAAGAGAAAAGCCAGTGTAAGACAAGAGACCATGAATACACAGACAGACAGACAGACAGACAGATATATCTAGACATTGACAGGTAAATAAAACAGCACTGGCTAGTATGCACAGTATGTCTGTGTGCAAATAAGGATGCTTTTCCTTCAGTGCTCAGGTTTATATTTTTATTATTCATTATCCTTAGTTTCCTTGTGTTTGTGTTTCTTTGGCACAAATG
Organism: Hemibagrus wyckioides; assembly: GCF_019097595.1. Taxonomy (NCBI): domain Eukaryota; kingdom Metazoa; phylum Chordata; class Actinopteri; order Siluriformes; family Bagridae; genus Hemibagrus; species Hemibagrus wyckioides. Next base: position 9,113,771 of record NC_080732.1, on the reverse strand, counting down.
ATTATGGATAAATACAGTCTAACTCTGTCTGTGATGGACTGTGAGTGCATGTTGGATTTGCTATAATAAACCTAAAGCAAAATTTACACACTTGAATCCTGCTTCTGGCCTTTAGTGTTGTGGAGGGATTAATGAGAGGATAAATTAAATACTTCCTCGTTAATAAGTAGCTTCACCCACAATCTCCACCACATTTTCTACAAAATATTATATCACAGTGGACATTTTTAATATATCTGAGAGATGTGCCCTGAGCAAATCACCAAAGAAAACCTGGCTCTATTTTCTTGGACAGGTCTGGTTTCTGTCTCATTACTTACAGAGTGAAATAAGAATGATTCCTGGTTCCTTTGAGTGGCATAGTTTAAACACTTCTGGTTCCAGTGAGGTGTAAATAAAAAAACCCTCGACAGACAGAGCCATTACAGTGGCCTTCATCAGACTTCTGAAGTGGATTAGGTAGAGAGACATGTAATGGTTGGAACCACTGACTGCAGTAAATATTGAACCAAAAAGACAAGGACCGGCTGCTATATTCTTTGGCATGTTTGCATGAATAGATTCTTCTATAGTCACCATTTTGACTGACAGAGACATTTGTCAGAGAAATGTTTCTATAAAGTTGGCAATAAACAAAGTTAACTGGAAAACATCAGCCTGAGAGAGGTCTTTAGAAATGTTGTGCCAAACTTACAATAAGTGAGGGAATGGAGTTCTCATCAGCCCCTTCACTGTTCCACAAAGGTTGGAGATTGGAGCTGAACCCAAGCGGAGAAATAAAATCTTATCAAAACGCTCTTTAAAATAGAACTGGAATTCATGCACTGTGCCTGGTAACACTTACGGATTATATGACACCTACATATGCCTACATATTTGTGATAACTGACAAACGTTTATAAAGGATAATTCTAAAAGGTGTCAGCTACCTTAAAGAATTTTTATCAATTCTGATGTGAAGTTGAAATACCTTATTTAAGTGGAATAGACAGAAGTTTGTGGTTATCAAGCTGACTTGCATAACAAGGTCATAGAGCCTGAATCAGTACACTAATAACAGAAGCAGGTAATAGTAGAACAGTGCTTTTAATATTACTATTACTGCTAGAATAAACAGTGAGCTGAATGCTCAGAGAACCAGTGAATCACAGAAGAAATAGCTTTATGGTTTATTTATCTGGCTAAAATATCAGGCTAGCATACAAATGGTTGCTACCTAGCTTAGCTAACGTTACATAACATTTTTTCTATTTTTATGTCTACTATAAATGATGATATGATTACATATGATTTTGCACTACAGTAATCAAGCTGTTAAACTGCAGAATTATGTGTATAGTTCTTTCACCTATTGAAGTAAAGTTCATTTTTATATTTAATGGATTTTTCTGGATAATTATGTCTCTGCTATCACAATGTAAGGACAGGGGATATATGCACGTGTTGTGATAAATAAATCAGTGGTTTCAGTGTTTGATTTACTGCAAACCTTTACACACACCAGAAGTACAGTGAGGTACAAAGTCAGCTGTCATGATGCTCCAAAGGAACTGAACCCAGAAAGTGTCAAAACACAGCGTTATGTCAACAAAAATCAGTCTTGACATTAAAAAAATGATAAAAGCAGCCGAAACTATTTGGATGAAGCGAGGGCACTGTGGCTTAGAGTTTAGTACCTTTGCCTTGCACCCTGAGATCATATGACTCTGACCAGTGTTCCTTGTTTACTCAGCCAGTCCAAATACATGTGTAGTAGGCTGATTGGCATCCTGTCAATTGTGTGTGTGATTGTGGCTTGTGATGGGCTAGCACCAGTCCAGGGATCCCTGGGATAAAGTCCAGGCAACCTTTTATAAATGCGTTTATGTTGGTTGTCATGAAAGGGTTGTATTAATTATTACATTAATACATAGCATGTGTATAAAAATTTAATTGTGTTTGTTTTCAGCTAAGCATTTTTATTCCCCTCTAAAATCACCCAACTGCAAAATCTAACAAATTCAGTTCTGCATTCTGAGAGTTAACTTTAATAATGATTTAATTTTTCATCAAGCATCTGAAGCACAATGTTCAGGATAATGACTGCATTTTCCAGCATACAAGATCTTTGTTTTGGTTTTTGACATTAAACTCTCTCATTTTTCACGAACACATCCGCTATTAGGAGAAACCCAAGGACCCAGAGCTGCCTGGCAGGAGAAGCTGCTGAGAAATTACCCACAATCACACTGATGGCAGGCCTGTGTCACTGCGTTGAGGAAGGAGAGAGAGGCAGACTCACGTAGGGCTAACTGCCCTCTTACGGATCCAGGTCCGTAATGGCAGAATGCACAACATCCGACGGAGAAGTGAGAATCCATCAAAACATATTGATTCCGAAACAGAGGAATTGGCTGTGGTGAGAGGACAAGAGACCGGTGTGGCTGAAAGATGTTTGTTTTGGCACTATGACCTTGACAGGGCTCATATTTTAAAGCAAGACTCTAGTGTGTGGGGTATAGCATTACTCGACCTTTATGCTTCTCCCTATTTCTTCTTGATTTCCCAACTGTACCAGTTTTCACTGGAGAAAGTGTTTAATTGAAAGTATCGCTACTGTGTGAACCTCATGTGAAAGCGCTGAAAGGTCTCAACTTTTGAAAGCATTTCAAAATTTAGAATAATAATAATAATATTAAAATTACAAGACACAAAGCCAGATATATATTCCCCCATATACTTCTTACATATATTCAGTGGCATGTAATTGTACTGCATGAATTCTTTTCAAAGGAAAGTTTAGTGTAGAAAGTCTTCTGTGTGTGTGTGTGTGTGTGTGTGTGTGTTGTGTGTCTTCTTACCTGTGGTCCAACAGGGTACGCTGGATGGGGCTGACACATATGACCCTGCTCAGAGGGGCTACTGCTTGCATCTGACTGGACTGATCCACCTCTGCCACCTAACAGAGTGGAGAGAGAGAGAGAGAGAGAGAGAGAGAGGGATATGGAAGGCAACAGTTACTTCTCTAACCAAAAATCTAGTTTACAAATTCCTTTATCATCCAACAACATGAAAACTATCAATGAGTACTATACTACCATTTGCTTCCCATTTTCTTCTTTTGCAAAAACCACACACACACATACACACACACACACACACACACATACACACACACACACACACACACACGCATGCTGTTATGACAGAAAGCCACTCTGTAAGTGCAGGGGTAAAGTGGTTTATCAACACATTCAGCCGTAAACACACACACACACACACACACACACACACTGGCAGCACCACCCACAGCTCATTGCATCCCTTTATTCCTCTCACTCCACTGCGCTCAGCAGTTTACATAGCCCAAGAACGCGTGCATATAAAAACATGTTTATTCTTAAATCTTCAGTTCACATCATTTATGTTTTAGCACTTGCTTATTTAACTTTAGCCAGCGTCATGTGTAATTCCATAAGCAGAGAACAGTATATTAATCACATTGAGTGCCTTATTTTTCACAAGGCTTTGGGCAGTTTTAGACTATAGACACAAAACTTCATTCCGTAGCTTTTCAAAGTTTCAGAAAAATGCAGCAGCAAGGACACAAACACACAGAAACGCACAAAGACAGCATGTGTCTCTACTGTACTTGGGAGATCTGTGTGTAGAAGGAGACTGAGAATCTTATTTTAATAAGACCTATAAATGCCTGAAGCTTTCACTGTCCTTGTGCCATACATAAGAACTTCAGTAAGTCCACTTGGGCGACCCTGAATCATTTTAATATTTAAAGCACATGTTGGTGATGATTAACAAAGCACTAACAGCAGGAAGAGTAGCACTTTAGAGAGTCCTGCACGACACAGGGAACATGCCATACACCTGCCTGATGTCATACAGTGTCATATCATAGCTGATGTCTAGTAATACAACCATGTTATCTTAACATTATGTATAATAATAGATGTCATAATACTTGGTATGTTGTTGTTCTTTCAGCTGTTCCCTGTTTGGGGTCACCACAGCAGATTATTTAGTCCGCAGGTACCCTTCCTGACACAACCCTCCCATTTAATCTGGGCTTGGGACCGGCACTGAGAATTAACTCTTCAGTGGCTGTTTTAGCACCTTGTCGGGGAATCGAACCCACAGCAATGAGAGTGCGGGATCCTGCTGCTGGACCACCAGGAGGCTAGATGTCATAATATTTGCCATATTGGATGCTAAATTGAAACTGATGATATTTTGTCTCACAACATGAAAATCAACCAAAAATAGAAAGCCCACATCATCATATATTTTTGGCTCTTATTTAATTCAATTCAGTTTTGTACAGCAGTTTTAACAATAGACATTTTCACAAAGCAGAAATCCCAAAATCCTGTTGTAGATTTATAGTTTATAGCAAAGCAGAAAGGAACTTAGCACAGAAAAATTCAGTGAGACAACATGAGGTTGAACCGATGAAAGGAATGAGACTTTTATGTTAAAGCATGATGAAAAAAATGATTGTCATCATTATGATGCCGTGTTATAACAGTTATGTAGAACGTACACGCAGATCTGACACTTCACAAGAGACAAAATATGACAGCATGAATACTGACCAAGTCAATTTCCCCAAATACATGTATATTTTCAAATTAGAATAAATTCAGTGGGGGAAATTGCGCAAGATTGTTGAGGTCTGAAACGCAAGATATTTCTTTTTTTTTTAGAAAACCTGTTGAGCCATTATTGCTCTTGCTCCCTGGAATTGTTCCAAATATAACAGGTTGAAATTGTGTATTTTTTGGTCTTATTTTCCAAATCTTTTTTTATTTATTTTTTCAAATGACACCTGAATGACTTTAAATATAAAGCGAACACTGTTTTTTGAAATACGTCCACAATACACATAAAAACATAAGAAAAGCAGGCATGGTCCAGGTAAATTTGTCCAGGGATCACCATGGTAACAAAGGCCACAATTAGGGATAGAGAGAGAAGTAGTAGTGACCTACTTAGGCACCCTGATCTTCTTCACATACTGATCAGCTCTAATAATAAAAGTGTTAGTAATCAGGCCACACACAAACACACATACACACAGACACACACACACACACACACACACACACTTGCTTAAGGTCAAATTAATAGTAATGTAACACAATTTAATGACATTTATGGTTTATGTTGTTTCTCCTTTCCTTGGTCTATTTTTTGTATATAAAACATATACCATATGTATATATATATATATATATATATATATATATATATATATATATATATATATATATATATATATATACATATGTATACATATATATATATATATGTGTGTGTGTGTGTGTGTGTGTGTGTGTGTGGTGTCCTGTAAGGAACTGGTATCCCGTTTGATGTCAATTCTCTACTAGCACCTAATATTGCCAGGCCAGACTCGGGATCCTCTCCGACCCTGACCAGGATAAAGCGCTTGCTGAAGCTAGATGAAAAAATAACCAAAACTTTAGATTTTTATCATGATTACCTTTAATAACTGTTTCAACTTCATCATAGCTTATAATGCATTAAAGTGTTGAATAGGTTCATAAACAATATACATATCAAAAGCATATTCTGTCACCGAAGACGCGGCTAGCACGTCATCCCACCTCAATCTCAATCCACTTTAACATGTAGATCATAGGCTTTTGCCTGTAAGTCAAATAATCACTGTCCTGTGTAATTTACAGAGATGTTACACTGACAGACCATGTCTACACCATGGTGCACTTAGTTTCAGTCTCCGGATGTGAATAATATATATCCTATATACTGGCCGTCAGTAAGTGCAGCTCGCGGCGCTGTCTTTCATTAGATGGAATTGGAACCATTTGATCCTCTTGTGCATAATTATGAAGTTAACATGTTTTCATTGCATGAACAAAAAAAAAATCAATAATTAATACATGCACTTAGGCTTTTCCACTGGGGGTTAAAGTATGAATTTGTGTCACTGCAACAAAATTAAAAAGCTTGACAGAGAAAATGTCTGGGGATTTCAGCAACTGTTGTGTCCCATTATCAGATCCTGCTCTTCTTTTAACCTGTTTATTAAAGGAAGCTGCCCTCTAAGAGGATTACCTTCAGAACACTGAGAATGTAATTATGTGTAGAGTGCTGATGGCAAGAAACTTTCTTGTATACTGTATATAACACTGTACTTTTATAGGAAGACACTTTTATGCAGGTTTTATTAATTGTATAATTGAAACTGAAAGTGTTCCTGAGGTACTTCTGAAGACAAATGTGTTGGTGAAAGATGTTGAACTGAAATGGATGAATCCCTTCATTTCTAAACGTTTTTTTTTTTTTTTGCAATACGCTTTTCAGATAGAAATGCAGTAGAAGTTAGTTCTTTGTAGACGTTTAGACACAAAAAACAGCATCAGATGACAAGATGTTTCCTTCATTCACTAAACTCATGCTAGATACATGCTGAATGCTGTTTTATACCTTTTACCAATGAAGGAAAAAAGAGTGTGTGAGGAGAAGTTATTATTAAAAACTGTAATAAATGTGTGAACCACCAAGCAGAATTTTGTCCAAAGAAATTGCCGCTTGCTTGTGTTGCGTGTTAAGGAGAGCTGTATTTGAGCTGGGTGAATGTGTTTCTGAGCCGTAATGATCGGTGTGTGACACATGAGGCTAACATTGAACCATGTAAAAGGTTGCTTCTGAGTGGTGCAACAGAAAAGCGTAGAATTACAAGTACATTTCCCGATGATGCCACAGCCATCCATGGCCAGGAGTCTCCCAGGGTGTGAGGGATGCCGTTATCATTGACGCTAACCTGTGTGTTTCTGTGTGCTCATTTATGCAGAAGAGTGCAGAAAGTGCTTTCCTCAAATTATGTTCAGCTGCCCTGTGATGCAGTAGATGTAGTGGTTGCATTCACATGGTGTGGAACTTTACCCTGTCAGGCTAGTAGGTGTCATGTGTTGAAGAGAGCAAGCTAATGGGTGGGATTTAGCAAATGCTGTATATGGCAAATGGAACATGTGAGGAAAAATGAAAAATTAAAAAGCTTTTTCAAGCTCATTATGAAAGCTTCTGTGTTGAGCTTTGTTTATTTCTACTTGTTTCCATACAGTCTGTTATATGTGTGTTATATGTGTGTTATATGTGGATAGATGTTAAAAATAGATCATTTTTATTTTTCATAACCAGTGACAACATAGAGGAGCTGGGCCTTTTATAAAGCAGTGACCTGGAAACTGATTATAATCAACACAATGGACTACAAATGGACTTTATAGGAAGATAAATGCAGTTTTTTCCGATTTGTAAGATGATAAAATGTTATATTTGTGTCAGTATTTGATTGTCAAAAGAAGCCGAACTGATGTCCGGGATAATATGCAGATCTGGTAAATGGCAGCTTTGCGTATCAGTGGATTTAATCCACAGACAACAACAAAAGGACCACCTTTAATTTAAAGGGAGACAAAAAACACTCAGTTGCATTGATCATCTAAGTGGTGACCGGGGTGTGTGGATGAATAGATCTGGTAGACCTAGTCTGAAAGTCAGCACATATTAATTTTTTTTTTCTACGGAGTGCAAAGAGCTAGCTTTAATTGACACCCTGCTCCCACCCCCCACCAGACAACCACAAAACAATCATCCAAGCCACCACTGCTGCCATCACCATTTTGCATGCCACCTCCGTCCAACATTTCTGAATCAAATGGCCGTTATTGAAAGCTTTGTAAAGCGCCGGGTTGGCTTTTGGCCCCTGAGTGCATTTATGAATCAATTTTGCCCTCTATAAAAAAAGGAGTTTTAACACTGGCTATTTTAGTGGAAATCCATTATATCATAAGTTGGCCGGTAGGAGCGGAGGGGGCTGCTCAATCCGTCTATTCAAAATCAACAGGGCAAGGCGCAGCGAGCTTCGGGTAGATCTTAAATAGCTCTCCTGCTGGTGCTTTGCTTTGTGCCACATCATCTACTTATCATCTCATTCCGCTCTCATTCTGCAAATACGCTACAGACAAAGCCGGACACAAACGGTGCCTTCTTTTCAGCTGCTCAGACCAGGAAAGTGATTTGCAGACTATTTTATATTAAACAGCTGTCTGTTGGTAACTTTTTGTTCAAAAATCCTTTTTAATTTTCTCTTTTCCTACCTCTCCAATGTTAACCATTAAGAAATAAGCAATTAGCTCTCTCAAACACATCTCAATGATGGCATGTGCTTTGGATCATAATGTATTTTTATTACAACAATCATGTGATTTGGTTTGAAGGGATTCAGTGTGTTGTCCTAATGACTGATGAGATGCATTTAACAAAAGCAAATCCAGTCAATAACCAGAACAGTGTTTAAATTGTGCGGCCATCGATTCAGGTTAGTTAATGTAGCTGACGGGTCGAGAGGAACAGTACTTTAGCTTAGAGAAATAGATGCTAGGGAACAGAGGAGCAGAGGAAATGCGATGTGCTGGGACAGATAGAGAGGGAGATTTAGAGAAACGGATGTGAAACAAAAAATGCTCTGTCTACAGCACAGTGTGAACAAATAAGTACTGTCCTTGAGTCTGGAGCATGGTGTTTCACAGATCAATCTGCTTCATCTACTCTGCTGGATTTAGATGAAATACTCCAATGCATTTATACTCCATTAGCAGATGCAGGCAGGTAAAGAGCTAGAGTCTGAATGTTTAATCAGACATTAGAGCTAAATAAGGATCTGTTGATCTGACTTTCTTTATCTTAATTCATGTTTATTAAAAACAAGTCATTAAAATTAACAGAAAACAAATCTCGCTATTTCTTTAGAAAAGTTTCTGTTTCTCTGAGGATATCATTTGTCTCCTAAGATATGAAAATAACTGAAATTTAACTCTTAAATTAAAAAAAATAATAATAAAGCCAAAAGACTGATTTGATCTAAGTGTACTGTAAAATTAAAACCAGGACAAATTAATAGGTGAAATGTAATATAAAAAAAATGTTTGTTTCAATGATTAAAAGCACAGTGAAATGAAATTAATTAACTAACTAATGTTAAATCCTAATTACTGGGGAAAAAAAACATTCACCTTTATTTGTTTATTCTTCAACTTAGTCAGGATCACTGTGGATCTGGAGCCTGTCCCAGGAATACTGAGCACAAAGCAGGAATAGGATGCCATAAAAATCCTGTATAATGCTGATAATTTATTTATTTTATTATAATAGCATTATAGCTCCATTGAACCAATTTCAATGAAAATGATTTCATGCTATTTGAACAATAGCTCTTTCAGGCTATTATCTGAAACAATGAAATTTAATACAAACTAAAAAAAAATTATAAATAATTTTTTTTTTATAAATAAAAGAAATTATTTTATAATACTATGAAATCCTTAAAAGAATTGCTCAGTACATTTATATTCAGATGTCAAAACGTCACATGTTGCTCTATCTTTTTAAACTTTACTGATTAAAGAAGAAAGCACTTAATGACAGATGTATAGAAAGGCAAGGCAGCTGAAGAAGTGAATGCGGTGTTGATGTAGCTACCACACAGATGGACACATCTGTTCACAAAGCTTCCTCTACGCTCATCATCCTCAAGCAATGTCAACTTCAGGGCTGAAAGAGACAAATATGTGCCCGGATGACTCCTCATCCTTTTAGGCCCATCTGCGAAAGCAGAGACTTCAAGGTCCATCCCCTGTCTATGGAATCTCTAACCCTTTTAGAGAAAGCCAGAGGAATGCTGGGGTCATCCTGCTTTTCGCTCGTGCTAACCCCACCGCAAATTATCTTAACCGTATTTGCCACAAATAGGATTCCGCCTCCTGACCACCATTCTGTCCGTGTCCTGCAGAAGGGCACTTCTTATATCTCTTTTATCAGCTTCATCACCGAAAATATGCTTTGTTTGGTGGCTTCGTATCTGTTTAGCAGAAATACCATTTTATTTTATTACCTGGCATTTGTAATATATTATCCAATTACTGTAACATAATTCTCAGCAGAATTTGGTTAAATCAACATTAACTGGATTTTAACTGACTGGCTTTAAAGCAAGGATTAAAGCTTATGTTGGTTTTATAACATTGACATTCAAATACTATCTAGTTTTATTTAAATCCATTTTAAAAGAATCTAAACTATGTTCATTTATGACACAGCAGCCTTCAGATACATTAGCAAACAAAAACAGGTCAGAGAAATCATTTTTAAACATGTTATAATGTTCTTGGAAATATTAAAAATTGTTCCAATTCCATGCTTTAATATGTAATTGATGACACAATTATACATATATATTTTTTTGCCTAAAAATGGATTAAATCATCATCTTCAGTTCTATACTCCTATTTTAAGTCATACATACAATGTAAAAAAAAAATAAAAATACTGTAAATGTCACAGTAATGTCCTAGCATCCTGGGTTGCCAGTATTGTTAAATTTACAGCAAATTACGACTCTACTGTATGTCCTGACCTTTCTCTACCTTGGCCTTTGAAACATCAGTGTTTTTAAAGCTTTAATTATAGATTACTTAAAGCACTAAACACTAAAATGTGCATGAAAATGTGTTTGTGTTGTGTGTTATTTAAAGCTAATAACTGTCAATAAATGATTTAATGAGGCTTTTTGTTTGTGTCCATTAGTCTTGAAAGACTGAAACTGGCCACACATACAGTTTGTGTAATTAGGCATCAAGCATAACTGATTTAAAAAGGAGAGATTTAAACTTCATCACAGCAATATCAGGTCAGAATTCTGAAGGAAGAAAAAATATTGAGCCATAATTGCCAGCTGCTTTCATTTATTTATTTATTTATTTATTTATTTATTTATTTATTTATTTATTTAAGATGTTAAGGTTCTCTTTGGGAGTGACAAGGTTGGACAGGATTAGGAACGAGTACATCAGAGGGACAGCTCATGTTGGATGTTTGGGGGACAAAGTTAGAGAGGCCAGATTAAGATGGTTTGGACATGTCCAGAGGAGGGAGAGTGAGTATATTGGTAGGAGAATGTTGGACAGGGAGCTGCCAGGCAGGAGGAAAAGAGGAAGGCCAAAGAGGAGGTATATGGATGTAATAAATGAGGATATGAAGCTAGTGGGTGCAAGTGTTGAGGATGCAGAAGATGGGGATAGGTGGAGAGAGATGATTCGCTGTGGCAACCCCTGAAGGGAAAAGCCGAAAGGAGAAGAAGAAGAAGAAGAAGAAGAAGAAGAAGAAGAAGAAGAAGATTGATTGATTGATTGATTGATTAATGTTATCAGAAGTAAATTAAATTTAATATCTGTAATTTGGTTGTATTCATTTGTGCACCTAAACACCATTCCTGACTTTCTGACTTAGGAAGTACTTTAGACTGACAAAATAACTAGTACTGATACTCCCTGTATTTTGAAGTTTTAGGTAGAAGCATGCCACATTACATGTTCATCATAATTCATAATTATGCGAAACAGACATGATCTATAATTTACAAAATTCTCCAAAGAGCCTCTTAGTTAATTACCATGCACTTTCTTTTGCTGGGGTTATCAATGTTGTACATTGTTTTCAACAAATAAACATTACATTTTCTCCCTATTTAATTATAGCCGATGTTCAGCTAATAAACACAGTCACTAATCATGTGTCTAATATGTGCCACTTCTAAACATTTAACCCATTTAAACACAAGTCACCATATTTAAGAACACTCACTGCTCTTCTCTGTATATATATATATATATATATATATATATGAGCTCCTTCACACAGGGCCGCAGCTGGATGGTGTCACTCTGACAGATGACTATCCTTCCCAGCAAAACATTTAAATCATTCAATATTCAAACATCTCTGTCTCACAGTGATTTGGCAGTAGTTTGAACTCTGCACCACCCAAGAGGCTTTATCATAATTTAAAGAAGCAATTTTCCTTCATTACTTATTTTTCATTTATGCACTACAATGTTGTATGCTTGTTTTGTTTAATTAGTCCACTACTATTCAGATACTTTCCCCAAAAAACCACTGCTAGTGACAAGATCTTTATAGAAATATAAAGATTCCAAATCCAATAAACAGAAACAATACATCCTACATCATAAACCTCACTCTCTGTATCATCTCATTGCCTCGCTACGCTTTTCTCCATCCCGCCTCTATTTCCTCACCTGTTAATCCACTGCTTCTGTCCTCCACCCCACCTTCTCTGTGAGCTCTTTCATGGAGGATCAATACAAATCATCATAAACACAGGCAGACGGAGGGCACTGACGACGACCTGCTGCGAATTCTCTCTCTCTCAAAATCTCCCACGCAAGGTCATCTAGTGCCCTGTCTCAACACCTAGTGAAGGGTGCAAAAATAAAGAAGAAGAAAAAAAATTGCAGAAAGAGTGGGGCTTTGAAGCCACGGAAACTCCATTCGGGAAGAACAGAGGCACCCACAGTTTTTCATTCCATGTCCTTAAGCATGAGGTTGGTGTGTGTGCATGGGGCAGGGGTGATAAAAAAAATTCCCAGATAACTAGTGTCTCTAGTTTTCTTTTTCTCTTACACACACACACACACACAGACATCTACCTCTTCTATATATGAACACAGACACACTCTCCTGCCTCTCATCTCCTCAGTCTGTGGTTTCAAAGGAAGCGAATAAGGCAGAAGGACAGAAGGTTATGCATTAGTACTGGTCAGTGCTCAAAGAGAAACCGTCATAAATAATAAAGGCTTCAGGAAGACCGTCCGGGCTCTTGTTAACGTCCGTACGCCGAGCCCCGCACCAGACTACATCAGAAAACCCTGAGATTTTCATTTCAACCACACACTCGATGTATATGATTAGGTGACTGCTTCAATTACAGCGTACTACAGATAGAGGAGCAGCAATTTGATGAGCCAAGGTTGATTCTATAAAGTGGTGACAGCTTTTACATTTTGTATGAATATAAAAACAATTTGTTTGTGATTTGCAGCTCGTCTGTGTCCCATAAAGGTTAGTGTTCTGCCAAGTAAAGAGAGCGTGTCATTTATACGGCCATCTTATGATGAGCAAATGTTTATTTGTTTCACAGACACTTTTATCCAAGCCACTTACAAGTAAGGAAGAATTCAATCCAGGAATATAGCGGTTAAGAGTTAAGAGCCTTGCCCAAGAACGTGAAGAAGAAGACGTGGTGCTTTTACACTTCGGGGATTTGAACTTTTAATGTATTGTGCTTACTTTAGATGGAACTTTAGAAAACATTTGGGACAGTAAAATTGCTCAAACGTCTCTGATTGTCATGATGGTACAGATAGTGACAATGATTTATGAGAGCAATGTTAAGTGCAAAAAAAAATCATCAGATGATACATTAACCTCATTATTTCAGGAAATTTTGAAATTCAGTTGAATAAGCTTGGAGGCACACTGGTGTATTATGTAGTGTTGATGCATCCCTTGGTCAAGCCTGAGCTTGGTTTATTGTTTACGTAGAGTTTCTGGGCATAATCTTCTAATGACAGTGTGAATTTCATCTGGGTTCCTCAGTTTCCACCGACAATCAAGCTAGGTGGATTATCTGTCCTAAATCAGTGTGTGTGTGCATGTACATGGCGTCCTGCAAATAGACCGGTATCACAAGATGTTACCAGAATAGGCTCTGGATCTGCTATGGGTTACATAGTGTAAATAAATTTCTGATTCAGCATGCAATAAAAATGCAAAATTACCTCACATGGTATTTCCTGTAATAAACTGGTGTCAGTGGAGTTTACATGGATGCTTAATAACACATTAGTCTGATAATGTGGTCTGATCATCATGTCCAATGCTGCATTGTTGCTGTAAGTGTGCGTGTCTGTTGTTACAAGAATATTATCCTAATTTGTTTTCTCTAGCCCTAGACCATCCTCTAAAGCAATAATGTAATTTAGAAACCAAAAAGTATTTAGTACAATTGGGACCTACCATAACATACTGATTTCTATAAATATTCAATTCAGTATTTTTCATTTGATTTTACTGTATTTTTTTGTAATTGTTAAACCCACGTTTCATTTTTAACCCTTTGCAAGTGTTTAAACTGTAAAATGGAGGTACATTTTGCATAGAGTAAGCTCAATTTGAGACCTTAACTGATGAAAAACATTCCTAAACAACATTTTTAGACAAAATGCTTTATATTGCAGCCTTTTATACCCAATTGTCTGCACACAGCTAAATTTGTACTCCATTATAAAAGCTTAAAACACTCACTTAAACTGCTGCAAATATGTTTCAAAAACAAAAGTGGGCCTAGTACAACTCCTACATGGCCGTCCGTCCATCAACCCTGTGCTCGAACAGCATCTTACCTGTAGCTATGGGCACTACAGACGCATTAGCGAGCAGATTACACATGCTTGGTAGGAACACATTAGTTCAATGGGAATGGGTGTTGGCTATAAGCAGATGACTGAGGGCCATGTCTATAATGAGATCTAACTCCTTAGAAGAGGCACTTGGGGCCACTGGGCTCTATTTACACAGGCTGGTCTCATTGAAAAGACTGTGTGTGTGTGTGTGTGTGTCACTTTATTACTTAGGCCCAGCAAAGCACATCAAGGCTCTCGTTGCATTAGGACCAATCCCTCCTCCTCCCTATTCACGGATAAGCTGATTACACAAACATAATGTGCATGTTTTGTTCTGGGGCTTGCAAGGGAGGGATTTTAAAAGCAATGCCTGCATGTGCGTGTATGTGTGTGTGTGTGTGTGTGTGTGTGTGTGTGCGTGCATGTGTGTGTGTGTGTGTGTGTGTGCGTGTGTGTGTGTACTTATATGTGTATGGAGCAATCCAGGATAAGAAGGTAGTACTAATTTTGCTTGTGGCTAACCATTAAAACAAAACAAAAAATGGTATATCTCCAGGACACTTTTTGGATAATAAGTAGAGAGGAGGTACATTGAGATGGCCCTGAAAATGCACTACAGTGTCAAAATAGGTTTCTTCCACTAGACATAACATGTCTGTAGTCCTGTGGCCGGTAAACATTTGACAATTTGGATATTACTCTTCACATAAGAACAGTGAAGCATAAACCATATCCATCTGTCCATAACAGATACATTTTCCTCTCAACGCCCCCCTTAATTACACAAATCAATACACATTTTTTTAATCTATTCACCTTTTTTTTTCTCTCTCACTCTCTCTTTTTGCTGAAGGTGACCCCTGGGCTGAAACGTGTCCTCCATTTCAGCAGATTCAGTATAAGTGCTGGCCATTTGGCTTGGACGTTAAGTGTACAAAATGAGTGGTCTTGTCTTTCCGGCCCTCTCGTTCTGACAGGCTGATGATAGAAGCATCACATCCCGGGGCCCCAATAAAACGCATAGTGACAAGAGATGAGGCTTTGGTCGCTGAATATAATGCTGGATTGTGGTTTGGAGTGGCTTATTATCTTGTCTCAGGAGGCTGGAGAGAAGAAGGATCTTGCGGGAAAAGAGTAGATGCCACGCTGTACCCTTACACACAAGCACACACACCAGTTTGGCCTTCTAACCACCGCTTTTCGTTGACAATAAACAGGATGAGGTGTGTGTGGCAGCTTGAGTGCAACGTAGGAGAAATTAGCTTTTTAAAAGAAGAGTTTACGTGCTATATAGAATCAAGGGAGAAAGGAGGCGATTTTTTTGAGGGTTTTTTTTGGGGGGGGTATCAGAGGCTTTGCTGTGGCTCGGCTGTTACTGGTAATTCACACAAGCCTTTGCATGGGACCCAGACTTGTCACAATCATATTATTGTAAATAAATAAATAAGCCATTTAACTAAAATCTCTGTTATTAATTGTTACTTATAGAATTGGATACTGTAAAGCAAAACAAAAAAAAATATATTGGTCAGCTGCTGGACTATTGTAAAACTTTTTTTTTTTAAAGAACTCTCTTCCATCATGACATTTAATTTCATTGGCAAGCAAAACAGTTACAAGAACAACTCATCTAGAATATCTCGTATTCTCTCCCTGTTTCTGCTGAGTCTCGATACACGCTGCCTGGATAAAAGAGAACAACGTTGGCATCTTTCTAAGAACTTATGTGGCATAAAGTACCAGAAAGAACATTTTACAAATATTGTGAAAAAAATGTTTCATGATACAGCATTCTCTAGCCATAAAGACATTTAAAAATGGGTTATTTGTCCTTTATTACAACCTATGTATTTTCAAATAAATAATATAACCTTGGCTTGAGTATAACTATACCTGAATCATTACAATAGATTTTTTTTGCATTAATATTGGAACCCATTTAATTCATCTCATGCTTCAAACATCCTTATCCTCAAGTCTTCTATTATAAGTCAGGAAAAGTTTCCTTTTTTTTTTTTTTTTACTTTATTGAACATATTTATCCCATGAAAGATTTGTTTAGCAGGAACTTTATTCATCAAGATCATTGGAAGAGGATAATGAATTTTTAGTGATTATTGGTGTTGATGCAAAACTGACTGATGATGAAAACCACAAGCCTGTTAGCTAAGACATATTAATAAATAAAATTTTGTAAATTTTGTCACTGTGACATTAGCATAGATCTTTGCTGGTGTGTTTGCCACTTCTATTCTAAAAATAAAAATATATATTCAACCCGGCTAAACATGTAAAAACAATTAATTTTCAAATAGTTAAAGAAAAAAATTGAAGTTTGAGGTGTATTTTTCAGGAGTCAAGCTAAAAGTTTAAATGTCAGAACAATCACCCAGTGCACTGCAGGGTATCACACACACACACACATACTCTTATTCACACCTAGGGGAAATTTTGATCCACCTACTGGCATGTTTTCGGAGCTGTAAGGCAGCAGTGCTACCCTCTGCATCATTGTACTGCTCTGCTCTACATTTATTCAAATGTTAAACAATATTTGCAATATTATTCACATGCGTCCTGGGAGTTCTTCAAATGTCTCCACACAACACACATTCCGCCCGTCACACTACAGGCAGCTGATTAAGACATACAAACCTAATCAAATTCTGAGAGCTAAAATATGTTATAAGAATAAGCTGAATAATTTATTTCATCATCATTAATATCATGTTGCACGGATAACCCGAGGCATCACTGAGGGTGTGTTCATATTTGGAATATTAAAGTCAATTGCTGCTCCCTGCAGTCTTGTTGCCACACTGCATAACACAATTTCGGTCCATGTTCAGAGAGAGCTTTGCTTAAGGAATCTTGACATTCATACACTATATGGTCAAAAGAAAAACGTGTACACCTCATCATCACAGCCATATCCCCACAGCCATGCTCCAAAGTCTAGTGGAAAGCCTTTTCAGAAGAGTGGAGCTTATTATAACATTAAAACTAATTATATAATTAGATTATGATATCAGCAATTTGGTAAAGAGACGTCATGGTCGGGTGTCCACATATTTATGGTCATATCATGTACTTTATAGAATAGATTGAATGATCTTATAGTGAATTGTCTTTACAACTGAAGGAAATGGCATTATGAATAATATTAGAAATAAATATTTAAATAATCTTTAATAAAAGGTTGTAAAATGGCGTGGAGATCTTCATCCTTACATTCTACCAATGTGAAATATAGACATAAACATGTATGTCATTTATTATTAGTAGTAGTAGTGTTACAAGATGATTTCAGGAATGAAACTGTTTAACAAATACAGTGAAAAAACATATTGTTAGAGACATTAATGTACTTTATAGGAACTTCAGTCTCAAATTCGGTTTTCATTCAATATGATCTCAAATTAGATCTCCATATTCTCATTTCAGCCATATTCACCACTGACCAACAGTAACAGTGCCTCACTTTATTAATGATTATAAATATATAGAGGAAGGATGATGTTCACAGGTATCGGTACACTCTTTATCTGACACGGTTTTAGTTACTTCTAAATGAGAAACAAGCCCATAAACACCCAACAAACAAAAACAGGCCTGATAGCACAGACACAACCAACTCAGCACTTTCCTTCCAGATCTTTTCTCATGTTTTTACACAGTTTCCTGCTCTTATTTAGCGTGAGGGGATCACATTTGGCAGGCAATTTTTCTCTAAAATCTAAAAAACTCTAGAGACCCCATCAGTGCAGACCTATTTAATGAACATAATAAATATCAGGCTCATTATGTCATAGCTTACAGTAATATTTTGGGCTACATTTTGGAGGCATACGAACCCGAAAATCTTTATTCTGACTGCAATTAGGTTCAAGCCAAATAGGCGAATAATTCTACATTAACAAAACAAGAAAAAATCTAATCGTTTTGAGGATGATGATGTGTTGTGATTTTAACAACATTTAAAAAATCATAGAGCCTAGTTTGAGAAGCCATATGTACCATCTCAGTCACATATACAGTATATATACAGTATATATATAATAGTGTAGATATTTAATGGCAATACAACGTATAAATGCGTACACACACACACGCACATATATGTGACCATTGAGCACCAGTTTTATTCTTTATCACATGCTTACATGTGTGTTATTGTTGCAGTCATAGCAGCTAGAAAAGACAGATGATGAGTTGAATACATAAAGGTGAAAAATGACAAAAATCAGCCCACAAAAGCGGGTTTTGATGCTTATTAAAGAAAATTGTAACTCTGCCTTTATGAAGTAGTTACCTCTCTCTTTCTCTCCTTTCTCTCTCTCTCTCTCTTTCTTTCTCTCTCTCTGTCTTTCGTAGTGAATCTTGCCTTGGGATATCCTTAAAAATTCATCAGACTGACAATGGAATCCTCCAGACCAATCAGGGGGCTGACAGTGAAGGCCAAATGGGGATCTAAGAGAGATCCCCCACCCAACACACACAAACACACACACACTAACGCATCCTCCCAAATCAGCAGAGGCCTGCCATGCTAACACTGTTTCGCCTTAATGTCAAGCCACATCACAGTCCCAGTTCCATCCTAAAAGACACAGAAAAATAATTCACTGATATCCACCGTCTATGCAGATATCCAAAAGATTTTGCTCCCTTTACACACACACACACACACACACACACACACACACACACACACACACACAAAGACAGACCCGTGTTATGTTGGTTGGCATTCATAAGGGGGGTTGCTGATGTCTGATGTATAATTCATCTCAAAACACCAACCCATGCTCCTTATACTTCTCTTTCAATGTCTGATGTAATGCTGTGAATACCTGCCTCAGTCTAATGAAAGAGAATTTACCACAATTCTGCAATGCTGTCAGATGTGATACATTCACCAAAATCTTTTAATCAAGTGACACTTACTTAAAAATGTTGATGAAAGAAATGAAACCTGGTAGAAAAAATCAAACAGATCTATCCCTTATTCATTTTTCAGATTGGTTATCAGCTCAGTTTACATTTAAATGCATTTATTTGTCAGATGTTTTTAACCAAAGTGACTAATATGCAGGAAGCTTGTGGAGGAACTGGTGATATAACAGGTGCAAATCTCTCTTAAGTTTCCACTGACCAGGGGAAAATGCAAGAGAGTTGAAGGAAGAACTAAACACAGAGAGAGAGAGAGAGAGAGAGAGAGAGAGAGAGAGGGAGAGAGAGAGATTTACACATACACACACATTAGCAGTGCACACTAAAGGCAAGTATATATTCTTATTTAACACATTATAAATTAGAAAATGACAATTAAGCCACTAGGTTCTTGGCTTATTTACATTATTTAATAATTTATATCATTTTATCTTGAAACCACTGTGAATGATTCAGTAACCACAGTGAAGATAACAGAAAAGTACGAAAAGCTCACTATGAAAGGAATCTGTATCTGGCATTAAAAAATGAGCACTACAACAAGCTCAGGGACAGTAAAGTCTGATTCAGTTTATTCAACTCTGAAGTTTACAACCTATGACACACATTAATTCACTCGTTCATCTTCAGTAAGCGCTCCATCCTGCCCTTGGTCCGGAGTACAAGGTGGGAATACAGCGTGAATGAGATGCCAGTTCGTGGCAGGGTATCATGCATACACATATTCAAACATTCAATGAAACTTCAGGGCAATTTAGTTAATCCACCTACTGCCATGTTATTGGACTGAGGCAGGAAAAAAAAGAGGAAACCCACACGGACACGGAGAGAACATACACCGAATCTCCACACAGGAACATGAACATGGAGACAGGAACATGATGCACTGTGTTTGAAAATTTCTGTTACAACACTGCAGTGCATGTATATACCAAGAAGGTAAAAGAAAGAAAGAAAGAAAGAAAGAAAGAAAGAAAGAAAGAAAGAAAGAAAGAAAGAAAGAAAGAAAGAAAGAAAGAAAGAATCTATAATGAGGATGAGTTAAACAACATTAAACCAAAAAAAGAAAGGATTTATAAAATAAATATTTCCTACTGATCAATACACCATGTGCTGCTCAGTTAGGACTTGATATGAATTAATCTAATTGCATTGACAAGAATATATTTGATATGATTTCAGTGTAAATGTCTGTTTTTTATTAATAAAGGAGTAAAAAGTGTAAAATACTCAACATATACTGACAAACAGAAAAATGAAATTACTGCGATATTCATTTGTAAAGCTGCAGAAGTACATTAAAATACTTTTAAATGTCTAATATCAGCTTTTACTTTGTTTTATTTGTTTACCTTCAGAGTATCACTAGTGTTGAGTCTAAATAATTCTATACATCTGTTTAAGATTAATATTTCGCTGCTTACGTTTAGAGAGAGACAGTTTATGTGTAGAGATGGGTATAGACAGTGTGTGTGTGTGTGTGTGTGTGTGTGTGTGTGTGTGTGTGTGTGTGTTTTGAACATGGGCGTTTGTATGTGTTTGGGAGACAAAAATGAATGAATGTGAAGGATGAAATGAAAAAGATACCAAAAACTCGAAGCGACACTAATAAAAAATAAAAAATAAAAATAAAAAAAAAACATCACAATGAGTTCACTATAAAACAGAAAAATTCAATCTGAATATATATTTTTAAAATAAAATAAAATAAAATAAATTAATTAATTAATAAACCAAAGAAGATTGGATTAATGTTATTGGTTTAATACATTTGTTGATCTTTAAATATAGCCGACTACAAGAATGTAAATTGATATCCAGTTTCAGAAAGTTACTATAAGTTTGATCTAAAAGCTACAGTAAACGATATATTTACAATTCTATTCAATTGGCGAGGTTATAGGATTTTTGGTCTTTGAATTTCAGCTACAAATACTAAAAAATAAGTAGCAGAAAATGCCACAAAAGAAATTTACACTCTCAATTTTAAATGAATAATCAATTTCATGTTTATAAAAATCATACAGAGCAAAATAAACCTTTGGAAAATAAAATCGGATTGCTGCTTGGTTTAACCACTTGGTTTTTATGCACTAAATATAGCTTTTTCATTCATTTATTTTTTCTTTAAAAAGGCATAACAAGTTTAATAAGTTTAGTTCTATCAGCAACAATATCATAAAACACAACTAATAAAATGCTATTTGAGGTAATTTGTTAGAAATTACTAAAGAATATAGAGATCTAGAGCTCTCTATTGAAAAGAGAGTGAGAGAATGGAGAAAGTGAGTATAGCTCTCTCTCTACACAACAATCACATTTCTCTCCCCCTTAGGCATCCCACCTTTCTCTCATTTTTATCTCCAGTCTCAGCCAAGGAGATTGCAAATGTGAAGAAATGTCACCCAGTGTGACAGATGAGTGCGTCTGCGTCTCCTGTTGCCAGTTTGCCCCAGATTCTGTCATACTTTTTTTTTGCATTCTGAACGAAAAACGATGTCCTCACGTGCAGCATGGCTGCATCCCAAAGCTCCCCATCCAAAAAAAAAAAAAAATTTGGGATATCAGTTCCATGATAAGAAAAGTTGTTCTCCTGGCAATGAGACTTTATGGAATTTATGGTGATCATCATTAAAAAAACAGACAGACTCTCTACACACCCCGGTAGCTATTTAACTTCATGGTAAGGTGACCCACAGCAGTTCTCTGGCTGACTGTATAATGCTTTATTCCTTCAAAATGATGCACACAGATTTACCAAATAATAAGTGATACAAGTCATCCACCTTCTCTTTAAACTCTTTTCATCTGCTTCATCCAACACTTTTACAATCCTGACAGCTGGTATTTTATCAGCACTTGCTAAAACTCCTCCAAGCAAAACTTTTTAACTCATCTCTCAGTGACACACACACACACACACACATCAACTATTCTCTTTAACCCCCTGGCTGTGCCGTGTGTGGCCCCAAAGCTTGGTGGTCAAAACGAGAGAGCAGAAAACTGAAAGATGGGCCGAGACAAAAGAGGTGAGGATGATGAAGATGATGTACTCACCGTACAGCTTGTCTTCGGCATCCGGAGGCAGAAGGAGAGGTTCCTCATTAGTCTCGCTGTCCGGGCTGGGAGCCCTCTCGTCCTCGCGCAGCTCGGCGCCTTCCATCTCTCCTCGCAGGGAGAGTAGCGGCTTGCTCAGCTGCCCAGTGATCATTGGAGCCTGGAGCAGGAAGGAGAGATGGAAGGAGGAGGGGAGAATCACCGGTTAGCACTTGGGTTCTCTCGCTCGCTATCGCTCTCAAATGCACGCACACACACATACACACACACACACACACTCTCGCATGTGCTCTCTGCTGTTCCCCTTCTCCTGCTCTTGCCACCTTTTGCTCTGTCTCTCTCTCTCTATTTCTCTCTCTCACACACACACACACACACTCACTCTCTCCAGAGCTGATCACTCACTCACACAGCACTCTCTCTTTCTCATATTCTCTCTCTCTCTCTCTCTCTCTCTCTGCTGCCTGAACTAGCTCTCATGGACTGGAGAGATTCAAAACAATTCCATTTGTGTCCCACGTGCCCCAAAGGCCTTATTTACATACTTTATTCTCTCATGTATTACACTGCAATAAATCTTGTTATGTAACTATGTTGAGTTGTTTAAAATCATCCAGTGAATCATGTGCTTATTTTGCTCTTTCTCTGTTACAGGTAAAATGATTTTTTTTTTTAATGCTTAAATCTGTAGTTTAAAACTATCCTGTTTTTTTTTTAAAAAAATAATAAATTGTAGCACTTCAGCGTAAGAGTTGGAACAACATGCACCATTGTGAATTTTAATGGCACACTTCAGTCAAGTACCTACAGAAATTTACATATACTCTTAATTGCCCCAATTCATCTTTCCACTCTTGCAATCAGCGTAACTCATTCCAAAGAGCACTTTTATGAGGCTACATAAAAAAAGTAGCATTCCATAATCATTTTATGCGTTAATTTGAATCACAAGTGCAAAACTCCCACAGCAGTGTGGGCAGCTGGTACTTCATGATAATTTGCAAAAAAAAAAAAAAAAAAAACTTACCAAAATGGTGTCTCCAGAATCAAAGGAAAATGAGCTGAAGTACTACTAGTAAAGATATCCAAAGATTAGAGAGATCAGCGCTAGAAATTTAGAAGCAGTTGACTCTTCACGAAGGCCAAAAAAGGATCTGACAGGAAAAGCATCGGCTGGTTCAAGTCTGGGGTCGCCTCTAGAGATTCACCAGAGATGTCACCTCTACTCTCTTTTCCTCTCGCCTCTCTCCATCTCTCTGTCTCTCGTTCTGCCCCTCCTTCCTTAGATGTACCTCCTCCCTGCTTCCCTGATGGTGAAGCACATCATAAACAAATTCAGGCAGGAGGAGAAAAAAAATAGAAACCTCTCCTCTCCCTCCCGCTGCCTTATTTAGAGAGAAGTTTCTGCCTAAGTGGCTCTGAAATAGGGACAGGTGATCAGTTCGAATCTATCCTGAAAGCAGAAGAAGGAAAAACAAAAAAGGAGGGGGAGGTTGCGTTGAATGAGGGAGGTGGAGGGGGGAGGTGGCTACCCAGACCTCAACATCACCATGTTTACCCCCCCTTCAGGGTGATTCAATGATTGGGGGCCCTCAGGGGCCGCTGCAAATGCGCTCATCAGCCCAAGCACTGCAGACTTTGATGTGACACATGATAATCTATGAAAATGTTAATCAATAGGAATAGTTTAAGCTGTCGTTGGTGAAGCGGACCGGTCAATACTCATATACGCAGCAACAATGTCGCTTGTCATCGCTTTGCTGGAGTTCTTTCTCTCTTTTTTTTTTTTGCCGAGCACTTAAGCACAAGAAACTCAACGATGCGTCAATATGCCCCCCGTGCTGTCCCCTTGCCAGAGAGGTAAACACATTTTCCACTGCTGCTGAACGATAGTGCCACTCGCTCTGCATTCATTTAAACCAGCATCCCCTCTCCATCCACCCCTTCCATCCATCCATCCTTACATCCCTTCTTCTCTTTGAGTTGCATGGATAGGTCCAGTGGAGGGCAAAATTAATACCTAATTGAATAGTGCAGTCATCACAATAATCAATACTTTTTTATTATTTATTCTTTACAGTCCGTTGACTGGTTGAGAGCTGAGAAGAGCTGAGGGAGCGAGGGAGAGAGAGAGAGAGAGAGAGAGAGAGAGAGAAAGAGAGAGAGAGTGGGGGGAGAGAGAGACAGAGAAAGAGACAGACAGGGGGAGAGAGAGAGAGAGAGAGAGAGAGAGAGAGAGAGAAAGAGAGAGAGAGTGGGGGGAGAGAGAGACAGAGAAAGAGACAGACAGGAGGAGAGAGACACACAGAGAGAGAGCGAGAGAGAGAGAGAGACAGACAGAGAGAGAGATCAGTGTAATTTTCACTGCAGGCTGGACACACAATAAAACAAGGAAAATTATGGCAGAGCAGAGAGAAAAAAATTCAAGACAGATGAGGATGGGGAATCTTTCTCTCCACAACAAGTTATAAAGAAAAATGGACAGGGACGCTTGTGAATCCTTTAGCATTTCCATCCTTTAGCAATGTTTTTTCAGAAAAAAAAATCGTAGCATGATCATGTGTTCATAGGAGACAAAATAGAAGCTTCTGATTGTTAAATTCCAATGAAAACAAAATTCTTTTTATTGTGATTTGGCCATAATAAATCTTCTGTTAGAAAATCATCTTATTATAGAAGACCCGTATGCACTTCCCCAACTCTAGAAACCCTTTTTCTGTTTTTAGAAGCTTTCTGAAATTTTAATAATCATTTTTACACACACTTTTACTTATCACACTTATTTCACATGGCCTTTTAAAGTAGCTGAAACATCGAAGTGCATTAAAAAATAAGGAAACTCAAAGAACGCCCATATAAGAAAATAAATGTAGAGTGAGACAACTTAAATAATATTAATAATAATGCTAAATATAGATAAATACAGGGAAGTGCAAGTCTCTCTCTCTCTCTCTCTCTCTCTCTCTCTTTCTCTCTCTCTTTGTCTCTGCATGTGTGTGAAGAAGGTGGACAGCGTGTGTGTGTGTGTGTGTGTGTGTGAGTGTGTGTGTGAGAGACTCTTCTTTGGCCTCGCAAGAGAAGAAACAGGGAAAAGCACTTGAATGTTGACCTCCTGCCTCACACACTCTCCCTGTTCCTTCTCTGCTTGGAGATTTGTCTCTGTCCCTCTCACTCTCTCTCTCTCTCTCTTGTAGCATATTCATGCTAATTGCTAATGGTTCTAGCTGTAGGACTCTCAGTGTCCCCTGAGGACAGGGAAAGAGCTGATGATTAGGGCAGGAAGCAAGCAACCTGTTTACTTGTTCTCAGATCAGCATCTGCTAAACATCAGGCTTAATTTCCCTCTTATCATACTTTTGCTTGTTTCACAGTAATATAGTAGACTGGGAAATCTAAACACACTGATATTGGTTATCATGGCCAATAAACCTGAGTATAAAGCAACAGCAAGAACAATGTTATAATAAATCAACATAACTATAATAATTCATATGTATAAGGTAAAAGGTAAAAAAACTTTCTGCTGGATCACGTAAAATACATGTTTGCCACAACATTAGATTTGGTTATTTTTGGAAAGATTTATTATTATTATTATTATTATTATTATTATTATTATTATTATTATTGTTATTGTTATTGTTATTATTATTAATAGTATCATTATTATTATTATTATTATTATTATTATTATTATTATTATTATTATTATTATTATTATTATTGCTGTTGTTGAAAAATGTTGTGATTTAAACCTCATTAGATGTAAGAATGATAATTTCAGCCCTTTTTAATATTTGTCAAAAGTTACATTTTCAGTAAAAGTAAATTTCACTGTGTTTTTTCTGTGGAATATTTCTGCCTTAGGACTACAGACTCATGGGAAACCCCCAAAGAAATTTCTTTTCCTTTGCAGGAGCTAGAATTTTTATTTTTATTTAGAAATTCTATTTATTTCATACAACTTATACTATTTACATTTAAGCAGATATCTGACAAAGCACGAAAGCCAGAAAATCGATGTAAACAAATAGCATACAAAATATAACTTGATAATTCAAGTCGTTGTAAGTTATTACAATTTATTGTGGAAGACCGAAAAATCAATTCTCCTGCTTTTTCTTCTTGGAATAATTGAGAGGCAATATTTTAAATGGGATGATTTTATTTTCAATTAAAAATGAAGATTGTAGTTTTTTTTTGTATAGAGAGCACTAATTAAGTCCAGTATATGAGTCTTTAACTGAATTTTGTTGTGGCTATAATAATATACACAAACTGAAAATTGATACAAAGATCCTTCTACATGACAGATTTTTTTTTAGTTGGCATAAATAAATAGAAAAAGATCTGTAAACCAAATGATAGTTATAAAACCAAAAATGGTCTTATCGTATAAGGCATTTCTTTTACAATCTTTTCTAGAGCATGTTTTATATATAAGAGCAAACTGGAGCAACATGTAAGCAAGAGAGAAAAGGAGGTGGCTTTGGGTGAAGACGAGGTGGTTTTGGGTGAATGACTGAACTTTTACACTGATGTTGCTTCTGCTGCAGTGCAAAAGGTTTGTGTCCGCCAAGGGGCTACACACACACACACACACACACACACACACAACATTTATGTGTACATTCAGGAAGTAAGTGAGTACATGTAGTTGTCTGTGATTCACATATTCCTGCATTCATTCCTACAGTATGTTTCATACGCATTCATAAAGAGTATTGTTTAACATAAACATTCATTTCTTACACAAAATTACCTGAACACATTTTATTTCACAGTGTGGTGTAATTCAGTTTATCATATGATCTCATTAATGATCTTGCCAACAGCAACTTCTAACATAATGCACTAATTTGACCATTTTTTTTAACAACACTCCAGAGTTCTTCTCATTTTCATTCGAATTCACTCGAATTAGACAGGTTTTTAATTAGCAGGAGATAGAAAAAGATTTCTATCAAATATAAAACCTACCGTAACTCAAACCATTTATCAAACCTCTAGCTGCTGCAATCCAAAGCCATCCACAACACACACACACACACACGGGATCAGAGAAAAGACAGAGAGATTGTGTCGTTGGCTGTTGACTATCAAAGCTGAGCTTTAAAAAAGCTCTTTGAGGCCCAAGACACTATAAGAACCTACTGCTCCTCCTCAGATAAATATAAAAAGCCATTGATTGAGTGAGTTTGTGTGGCTGGTTTTCTTTTTTTTTCTGTTTATTTTTTTTTTTTTTCTTTCCCTCTTTCTTGGTACATCGATCTTTGAGCTGACCTTCTGGTGATTCTGAAGCTTATCTGACCCCTGTATTATAGCCTGAACATGGAGAGACTGAGAAAAATAGATACAGAAGAGTAAGTGTGTAAGGTAGAGGGACAGAAAAGGTGAAACAGGAGAGCATTATAAAAAAAAAAAGAGGAAGGAGGGAAGGAGGAAAGGGGTGAGAGGAAAAGGGGGGAGGGAGTTAGGGAAAGAGAAACATAAGGAAATTAAAAACAATATTATATTTACAAATCTAGTGTTTATCAAGATTTATTTTTTACTACAGAAGGATGCACTTGCATTTTCTCTTCTTCACTCTCATCCCCATGCCTCTTTGGTCAGTTGCCATCAGCAACAAGGTCTGTGTGTTGATTGGTCTGGCAGGGTTTTACCCAGGACCTGTCTGACACTGACGAATAGTTTTTAATACCTGCAACAACGCTGCATCATCCAGAACACACACACACACGTGCACACATGGGTTTGGCTTATTTACTGGCCAGATCATAATGGCCACCTTCCTGGAGAAAACTGGAATTATTTCTAAACTGTATATACTGTTGCACATTGTTGCAATGACACAACACCAAAAAAACTCTCAGTAACCAAAAATAAATCTTTTGGTTCTTGAAGTAAAAGCATTTTTAAAAAATGTCCAAATTCATATGGACACACACACACACACACACACACACAATTCAAAACCTGGCATCAAACATGTCAGTGCAATGCAAAGGGAACAAATATTTACATTTATATGAGACATTAGCAAGGTATGAGATATGAGAATACACAAGAGCAACACTTAGTATTGTTATTATCGATGTAACAGTATAATGGCTTTAAGGTATTGATTAAAGATTAGAGTATTCATATATTCATTTACTAAATTTAGTTCTAGTTTAATGTGCTTTTATGGTTATTTGCTATATATGACTTGATAAATAATAATCTGATCAATTAATAAACTCCACTCACATTTCTGTAAAGTCTAATCATTTTTAATTCAGTTTAATTCCACAGTTTCGAAATCTACATCAGGGAGATACATATCTGTTATAATGACCAAAGCAGTTGGTGTGGTATAGATACTAGCAGTGCTACAATGCTAGATGTCATTTCAATTGACAACAAATCTGAAATGCGAAACATAGAAAGGCAAAGAATTAGTCTTAAGTCTATCTGTAATGCACTCACTGACCTAATAGTTCCTCAAGAGCTCTTGCATTATTTACTGTCCAGTGTCACCCAAATGAGGATGGGTTTCCTTCTAAGCCTGGTTCCTCTCAAGGTTTCTTCCTCATATAATCTCAAGGAGTTTTTCCTCACCACCGTCACCTCAGGCTTGCTCATTAGGGATAAAATAGGGACACATTTTTTTCCCTCTATGTTTCTATACTTCTGTAAAGCTGCTTTGAGACAATGTCCATTGTTAAAAGCGCTATACAAATAAATTGAATTAAACTGAATTGAAAATATTATATTAAAAAATAAAATTAAAAAGCTTTTCAGTGTGACACTTTACCTGCATTCCAAAAATGATCTTCTGTCCCCACCATTAAGACTGCTTTTATCTTTTCTATAGAAATCAGATGTTGTATATTTTTCATATCATGCAATTATGGAAAATAATGTTGCACATGATTTAATTCCTGAATGAAAACGATAATAATTATTCTAGTGAGAGAATTAACTAAGTAACGGATTTGATCAGAGACACAGTAGTGACAATGTAGGAATGAGATCCAGCTCCAAAATATTGTCTTTGTAGCGCTATTAAGTTTAATAAATATTTAAATAAAAGTAAAGCAATATTTGAATTGCTATCACTACACTTTCCATTCTTCATAAATAGTGTTAAGGGTCGAGAAATAAACGAGTAGCCATTAACTATTTACAAAAATATCTTAAAAACTGTGTATAAAGAGACACAGGAGATATAGTATGTTTTCCACAGGAGTCCTACAAACCAAGTAAACAATACTTGTAATCATACACTCTGCCAAACCACCAACTTAGGAAATGTAATTTAGGGACTGCCCTGAATTTATCACTTGACTGAGTTTTACATGGGATGCTCATTAACTGTGTAATACATACTAATTACCACCGAGGACAACAGGCCTTTTGCAGTGCATGAGAGCGTCTTAATGACCAGGGACAGCAAAGCAAGTGAATCAAGACATTGTCTCTCCCTTGTGGGAGTTAATTGCATTGTTCAAGCCTGATTCCCACATTACATCAGAATTATGAGACACATTAATTTTTCCTTCACAGGGTAAATTAGCATTCTGACCTTGCATCCGCGTGCTTTGTGTGAGATTTATGATTTGGTCCAGTGCATAGTAAATTAAAGCTCTCTGTCTAGGGGGAAAGTACAGGGAGTGAGTTAGCATAGTACTAAAGAAAAACTAATATATAAGAAAGAAATGTTATTGAAAGGAAGGTATAGTTGTGGAGAACAGTGATATATGTATAAGGTAAAGCTTTGTGAAAAATGTTTCTAAAGCATTTAAGGAAGTTGTCTCATTTGTTGTCAGCAAAAGTTTTCCATACAGGAAAATCTTTGGAACTAAAGACGAACAGCATTATCTTATCAGAAAAATACTAGACAACCATGGTCATCTACAGATGGAGTGACAGATCTGCATGTCTCAATGAAAGCATGTGTTTGTCCTCACACTTTCCATTTTGAAGCCATATACAGATGGTCAAGATTTTTTTTTTTTTTAAATTTCCCTTCTTTGAAATTTGGTCCTAGCCCAAACCTGTTCTCGCATACCAATGCTGCTGTGCACTAAAAGAGGTGCATGAAGACATGGTTTGACAAGTCTGCTGTAGAAGAATTCTAGTGGCCTGAACCAAGCCATGACCTCAACCAGGTTGTTGATGAAGTTCATCTAGTCAGGATGAACTAGAACACTAACTGTGCACCAGGCCTCCTAACATCACTAATGCGTTTGTGGCAGCATCTTCACAGCCATGTTCCAAAGTTTAATGGAAAACCTTCCTAGAAGAGTGGAGGTTGATGTAGCTATAAAAGGGAAAACCAGCTTAGAAAAGGGAGTAGGTGTTGGGTGTCCACATACTTTTGGTCATATTTACTACGGTTTATGAGTATATTTAGAAGTATTTAATTAATAAATGATGTATTATTTGCTTCTAAATTGTTTATTACTGAACCTTAAAGACTGATCTAATGATGATCAGTCTTTAAGGTTCAGTAATAAACAATTTTTCCTATGATGGCATAGGTCCTGAATGGGATGACTTCAATACAAAGAATGAAGCTAAATACAGATATAAGGCATCATTTAACAGTCCAGGATTTGGTTAAAATTTGTTGGCAATATGTTTTGCCTTATGCTGCTCAAATATATTTAATAATATCTAAATACATTTTAGTGTTCATATTTGCTGAATAAAAAGACTCTTGATTGTATCTATGACTTTTGGACTTTATTGTAAATAACTGTATTATTATTGTAGATATAAACATAAAAAAGTTGGACTGAAGTGGTTAATTAGCAGGATTTGAAGGTGTCGTCTGTGTACCTGAGACCCCAGATCCAAGCGGGTTTGGCATGGTATCTCAAGCAGGTGGAACTGGATCTGCTCCTAAGCTATGTGTGCTGATTGTTTTCGCCAGGCTCTGCGGGAAAGAGGGAGGATGATGAGGGTGAGTGAAATAGCTGGCGCTCCCTGCTGCCCCCCCTGCCAACACCAGGCTGCCCCAGCATGCCATTATCGATCCGTCCAAGGAAGTAGACATGGAAAGGGGAGGGCATTGCAGATTGTGTTGAGAAAAAGAGAAAAAGAAAGAGGGGGAAAAAGAAAGAGGGACGTAGAGAGGAGAGGTAGTTAGCAGAGGGCAAGCTGAGGCAAAAAGAGATGAAACAGGTTTATGCTTCTCCATTTCTCCTCACGCTCTCACCTCGAGTTCCCACAGTATTGCTAGTGAAGGGCAGCAGAGGGCAAGATCCAATAACACACAGCTCATGATGGGGGACACACCAAGAATAAAGGACATTTTAGACAACACCAACACAGTGAAATTCCTTTTTACTATTTGGTCAGCTTCATTATAAACTTTCTTTATTATTGGCAACAGAAAGGAGAAACTGATTGTACAAAACACACAGTGATTCCAGTGAAGTACTGTAACACTCTTCTCATAAAAGCCTTTTACATGTTTTCTTATGGGTTATGTTTCCTCCTGTCCCAAAAGCTGGTTGGTGGACTTGGTAGGCTAAATTGCCCCTGTGAATGTGTGTGTGTGTGTGTGTGCTGCCCTGCAATAGACTGGTATCAAGGTTGTATTCCTGCATCATGCCTGTTCTTCCCAGGATAGGCTTCAGAACCCTCAAGACCTTGGCATGGATAAAGTGATTAATAAAAATGAATGAATGAATGAATGAATGAATGAATGTCCACACTTGCCCCTTACCCAGTCTACTGAAATGATTACCTGTGTGAGGTTGCACAAATGTGAAATCTATTTGGGGAAAAAAAACAAAAGGAAGTCAAGCAATGGATTAGGAAATTGCATAATACCATTAAGCATGCCCAGTGCCATAAATTTGAAAGTCATGTAATAATCAAAAGAATTTGCCAGGAAGAGGACAAATATATAGAGTATACAAATCAATATGGAAATGGCTACAGGGCACAAAATCAATGTTTTGCCATTGATAGCTTGGCCCATGTTTTCAAACCTGTGGTCTATATTGTAGAGTGAAGTTCACAGACCTAGGAAAATATAGGAGCTTGAAATTTCCTGCATTAAAAAGATCTCACCCCTAACAACTCCATAGGTTTATACTATTACTATTACTATTATTTATTTTCATTTAGTTTATAAAGGGTGCCAACAATTCTGCAACTCACTGTTTGTCTCACGACTAATATAAATTCTAATAATAAAAAAAGACAATTATATAAGATAGTTTTAATTTATTTAATTTCTTGTAGCTCACACAGATAAATGATCCAATCTGGAGTTCACGCTATAAAATGTAACCTCAAAGTCTTTGTTTCATTTTAAATAAAATGTTCTGAAGTCAAAATAGTAATTCATATGCTGCATTATAACATGGCTAAATGCGTAATAAAAATTGAAAAAAATCAGCTGCTCTTTAGTGCTGCTGTGAAGAAGTAAAAGCACCTAAGAGCAGCAAATATACTTCCCATTATGTAACATGAAACTTGATTATTATAAATAAAGGCTTAAATATTGAATATATTGTCAGGAACGACAGACAAATAATGTACATCATAGACACACTGTCAACACTTACACTTTGTCTTTCTTTGAAATTTTTTTTACTAGATTTATTTGAAAATATTTTCTATTAAGAAGTTGTTTCAAACATTGACGTAAAAGCTACCCTGACTTACACGCCTTTCCCGCTTATCTTCTTCCATTGAAAATAGCCATTGAGAACAAACATTGTGGATCCTGCTCCAAACAACCATCATTAGCAGAGCCTGCATTTGTTGCAGTTACTACTAATTACTACTAGTTAATACTAATTCTTTAGACCACCCTGTCCCATAATCACTAGATTGCTAAACTATCACTTAAATGGCAACAGTTTTTAGTTTCTCAAAAGTTTCATGGAATGAATAGAAATGTTAACGAGGACACTGAGAAGATTAATATATTTTAGACAAGAGCCAAATGAATGTAAAGTCAAATAAATAAATTTGGAAATGTTATCGGTCTAAATTTGTAACCAGTACATGATCAGGCACTACACTGTGGGGAAAAACATGGTTGCCAATAAAGTACTGTAAAGAAATGACTAAAAAACAAACAACTACAAACATACTTACAATAAAGTACCTAGTGACACATAATCCACAAATCTAGTCTTTTGACTTTATTCAGGATACAACCTATGCTAAAAATGATCAGGTTTTTCTCCAGGAACCACAGCCACTTTTGAACACAAAACCTTGGTCTATAACTCAAACCCCTAAATCACTGAGCCACTACAAGTACCACTAGCTTGTAGTGATTCAACCTCTTCTACCGCTGAATTAACTCACACTAGAAGACTGCATTGAATCAGTACAGGCTAGTTGAGTTTGTTTTGGTGGTTCAGTGATTTAGGCTTTGTGTTAAAGGACAAAGGGTTGTATTTTGAAATCCCAGCAGCACCAAACACCTTTCGGTTCTGTTGTATTCTGCATCAATCGCAGCTTCTTTTTTGTTATTTTACACTATCTAACCACTTAATGAAGTAACTTTCATGTAA
The DNA here is from genome assembly GCF_019097595.1 of Hemibagrus wyckioides. Classification (NCBI taxonomy): domain Eukaryota; kingdom Metazoa; phylum Chordata; class Actinopteri; order Siluriformes; family Bagridae; genus Hemibagrus; species Hemibagrus wyckioides. The sequence goes on along the minus strand of NC_080732.1, from coordinate 9,079,927 downwards.
ATATGTTAACAAAGTTAATCTTTTTAGAGTAAAATGTACAGTGTGGCTTGTTTGAACTGGAGTTAGATAAGGGGATACAAAACAACCTGGATAACCAGTAACAACTGACCAAAGAAAATGGAAATGGAAAGCAGAGAATGTTCATTATCCCTAATGGGACTGATTCTCCAAAAGAAAATGGGCCAAAGAAGATTTAACATTGCTGTCACTCTTGGCCATTGAGTCGGGGGATGAGTTATTAATGTGAAAAGAATGAAGCCAGTAGCCTAAGGTAAGAATACTCTCTGCTTATCATCAAGGCACCTTAAGTACTCAGAAAGGAATGTGTAATGTAGTAACGTATGTGTTTTATTTTGCATGTGTGGCGGTGGATTGGCTCCTTGCATTGGTTCAATGGGTGCAGAGTGCTGCTCTGTTTAGGCACCTGCCAGTAGCTCATGACTATTTTAATCCATACACTTGCTTATGGAAGTCTTACGAAGGCCCAGTGTAGGTTCTCTTTTCCAAAGAGTTAATAAATAAAGGTAATGTAGGGTGCAGAAATATTAAACAAATAAACAAATGTAATTAATTTATTTTATAATCATTATGGCACCATCGGTCTTTAAATCTAAATCCTAGACACCAAACCCTTAAATATAACATATCTAAATATTATTTCGGAGAGAATGCCAGGGTGTGTGTAACATTGCAATTTTTTTAACATCCATAATTATGACCTTAATTTTTGTTTTTAAATCAGAATGGTTTTTGAAATCATGTACAAAAATCCTCTCTATCCCACTTTCCTCACTTCAGCACACTGAGGGTCAAAATATCTCTTAACAACAGCAGGGAGAAATTAATAAATCATGCACCAAAGTGATAGCAGAGTGACAAAAGCTGCTTGATGTAAGCAAGAGTAGCTGCAGGGGGGTTAATGCAGCAGTGTTTGTGTGTTTGTGGATACACTGTGTGTGTGTGTGTGTGTGTGTGTGTGTCAGTCAGATCGGGCGTTGCAATGACATCTGCACCAAATAGAGCTTAAAGGTCAGCTCCTGAGGAAGATGACTGAGGAAGTGCCCTTGCTCTCTCGTGGTAGAAACACTATTCCTCAGGAGAGAGAAGACCTTTAATATATGAAGTGATGGCTTGAGTATCAGGCTGCAGGGCAGAGATAATGTACAGCACACCAAACCATTTTTTTCTTACTCTGTAATCCTGAGCATTGGATTTGAAATGAAACAATGATTATTAGGATAAAGTACAGAATTTATTGAGGGAAGAAACATCTATATTGGGAGAATTTATTGAGAAATTATAGCTATTATCCCATTTAAGAGTACTAAAATAATATTGAACATGGCTCAGTTGTCTCTGAGCTAATGTATCACTGAAATACTAGACTTTTAAAATACTGGAAAAAAAGGGCTCTTTGGATGGTTACTGGTTTTTGGAAGCTTTCCTAAAAGGGAGGCTATTAAAGGTCCTGTATAAGAGGAAAACGCTGTAGTCTAATGTGTCTCTAATACCTGTCTAGATACATACAACTTCACATGATACATACATGATGTATGCACCGTTATAAATGGATTTCATTAGAATATCCTATATAACTAAACATACACAATGTTTACAGCTTGACATTTGGTTATACAAGCAGTATATCAAGTTAAATGTTTTATGTTAATCTGTGGGAAATGGCTTTTTTGGAACACCAGCAGTTATATACAAATTTGATTAAATTTATTATACAAATGCAATTTCAGTCCAGTGGATGTAATCACCTGAGAACACATTGTTTTAGCTAATATAAGTAGTAACAGTGAACAGATCTGAGGTACTTACACTGTGTTACAGTTTGTCTAACAACAGAGCTATTACAGTCATTTCACGCAAAGTTGAACCTGTTAAAGTGTCAAATTATTCACGTCCCCTGCAATAGAAAGACATATAAAAGGTTTCAGTTCACCCAATATGCATGGATTCATTGGGTTAAAGCTGACATTCAGCACATTAAGTACACAAACACTGCTTTAATTAATATCCAAAAGCAAAATGTCAGAAATTGTTCATGTTTAATTACATATTCTGACTATAATAATGCTACCCACCCCTTATGTACATACATTTACCATCTAAATAATACAGATCTTAAGCAAAGTTAACAATTTCTGTGTCATTTTATATTGCATGACCTTGAGAAAGATTTACAATAATCACTGAAATTTAGCGCATTTAATATTTTTATTTAACCAAACACAAGCAATAGCAATATTAAAGCTCAGTATACAGGAGGATAATCTATTAAATGTCAAAAGAGGGTAAAATTCAACATAACCCAAGAAAAATATCCCAGGTGTAAAAACCATATATTGAAAAGAAGCGGCAGGTGAATAATTCATCAACAGCCTAAAGGTAGACTGACCAAAGCCAATGATGTGGTAATCAAGGGAACACTATTCTTCTTCTCATCAATTATTAGTAGTTTGTGGATAATGGATTGATGAAGTGACCCCTACTTCTGCACCTGAGGGCCTTTTCAACTATTTACCCTGCTCTTTTCTGAAGAAAATCACAAAGAAGAAGCATATAGCTATAACAGATGACTGGACATTAACACACTTTACCGCAAAGGCACTTTCTGATGTAGTTCATAAAATAAATGACAAGACTGATAGTGTACACTCTACAAGGCTCAGGTCTGTTCTATGAGATAAGCCTGAGAGTACCGTCTTCCATTTTCCCTCCGATTCTGTCTTGTTTGCCAGTTGTTCTGTGATCTAGTCGCAGTCCAGTCTTTGGCAGAGGTTACAAGTCACAGCCTTCATTGCATTATTGCTCTGTGCTCCCTTGTTATGATGGTATATCTGTACAAAAAAAAATATAGAAATCCTGCCCCTGTTCAGTCACACCACATCAACATAATCACACTGGACGTATTGACAGCCTGTCACAAATGAGCCTTTCCCAAGGCCATCTATTGTAGCAGTCTGTTCCGAATCAAAATTTAAAAATGTCTGAATAAATCTAATCACATGTCCAAGGGTATAAGAACATGTTTCATAAGGAGATAAAAATGACTGTTTTTCCTCAGGCCTATTAGGATTATACAGACTGGAGACTGAATGTTTGGACAAGCCTGATGTACCTTTACCTGAGTATCATGAATCACCTTAATTTTTGAATCCTAACTTCCTTACAACTGCTTAGAGAGTGAGAGAATGCTATACCGCTCTCACCATCTTGGTCTACCTAATAAAACTGCTACTTAATAATCTGACTAATTAGCACATATAACACATTGGCTATAATTTAACATAACAATAAGTATTGCCACGATAGGGTCTGGCATCCACTGTGACCCTTCCAGGATAAAGCACATACTATAGATCAATCATTGCCATATGTGCTACAAAATTCTGTTATGTATAGCATTAGACATCAGTACAGTACGTGTAGTATTATATTTAGTATTATATTTTAATTATATCTGAGTATATGTGTAAATGTTTCCTTATTTTAACAGACAAGCAAGAAAGTAGATGATATAGTATATAAGTAAGTAAATAGTCCTGATCCTGAGTTTTGGTTATTGTTCATGTCCCAGTGCATGTTCTTTTCATGTCCACATAGGTTTTCTCCCAAAACATGTGGATTATCTGAACTGGTTGTGATAATTACCCCTAGCCTCACTCTCACACACAGTGTTCCTGGACTTGGCTGCAGATCCACCATGATAATAACCAGCATTCCATAATAATACACATAGTTTAGGAAAAGGATGTCCAACAAGCTTAAATAGGTATGATAGACAAGTACACATACTTTGAGCCATATAGTAAGGCTTAGATTGACCATCGGGCGATTTGGGAAAGATCCTGGTGACCTGGCCTGGCTGGAAGTAGCTAGAAATACTTGCAGTTCTGACAAGTTTCGGTCTATGTAGTCAAACACAACTGGTTAAAAAAGCATGAATTTGTCTTGCAATGCTATTGGTCATGACTCACCTCATAACCACAATAGCACCAGCTAGCTAGCAAAACCGCAACTTGCTGTATAATAAACATTATTAGACTATACAACTGAACATGTTTTTGTTACAATTCATTCTGAAGGTCACTGGTTCATTTTCAGGAAACATCATTATATAGATGCTCTTTATTAAACAGTAAGCTTTGTCAAGTGCCCATATAGCCTTGGGGTAACTAAACCTATTCACTTCCTTCTCAATAACTAAATATATTTACACCGGTCAGGCATAACCTTATGACCACCTGCCTAATATCGTGTTGGTCCCCCAGGCCTGACCTGTCATGCACTGTATATTCTGACCCCTTCCTATCAGAACTAGCATTAACTTCTTCAGCAATGTGAGCAACAGTAGCTCGTCTGTTGGATTGAATCACATGGCCCAGCCTTCGCTCCTCACGTGCATCAATGAGCCTTGGCCGCCCATGACCCTGTCGCTGGTTCACCACTGTTTCTTCCTTGGACCACTTTTAATAGATACTGACCACTGCAGACCGGGAACACCCCACAAGAGCTGCAGTTTTAGAGATGCTCTGATCCAGTTGTCTAGCCATCACAATTTGGCCCTTGTCAAAGTCTCTCAAATCCTTACACTTGCTCATTTTTCCTGCTTCTAACACATCAACTTTGAGGACAAAATGTTCACTTGCTATACAGAATATAATCAGGCACTCTAGTATGCAGGTTACAAAAGTGAGGAAAATGTCATTGTGCAGCATTGGACTGAACACAATTCAAAGTTTGATGTTCATTCCCCAAGGAACAGTGCAGAAACATCAACGATCCTTCTCAGGTAGATAAGTAATGTGTGGAAATGTACAGTCTGATAGCTGCAAGAAGAAAGGACCTGTAAAAGCGTTCCTTTCAGCACAGAGGCAGGAATAACCTCCCACTCAGTGTGCTCCTCTGTGCAGTGATGGTTGGATAGATAGCTGGGAGTGATTGCTCATGATGGCAGTGAACTTGGACAGGATCATTCTCTATGCCACCATTTCCACTGTGTCCAGCCTGAAATACATGACTGATCCAGCTCACTTAATGATATTGTTGAGTCTGTTGGTGTCCTCTGTTGTGATTCTGCTGCACCAACACACAGCAGCATAAAAGATGCACTTGACACAACAGACTCACAGAATGTTCATAGCAGCTGATCCTGCTCCCTAACAGACCTCAGCCTCTGTGGAGATTAGTTGCCTCTGTTACTTTTTGCACAGTGTTAATATTGCACCCCAGCTTGTCACTCAGGTGAATACCCAAGTACTTGTAGTTCTGTACCATCTTGACGTTCAGACATTCAGTGTTGGCTGGTGCTGAAGCAGATTTCTTTTAAAGGAGCTCTCTGTTGTATTGCTGAAGATATTTGCAGTTACACCACATGACAAAGCTGTTCCTGTACTTCCTCAAGCTCCTGTACTCATTCCACAAGTGATAACGCCTGAGAACTTTCCAATATGGCAGGTTTCAGAGTCATATCTGAAATCAGAGGTATAAAAGGTGAATAGGAAGGAAGCAAGAACAATCCCCTGTGAAGTACCAGTACAGCTTACACTCTGCTCAGACTTACAGTTCTGGAGGCACACAAGTGCTGCGGCCTGCAAGTGAAAGGTTAAGCTAAAGGTATAGAATAGTAGTTATTCTTATAAATGCATGCATTTGTTCTCAAATACATTGAAAAGCTATTGTAATTATAACTGTAGATTATTTTGTCAACTTGGACCTGTAACTCTACAGACTACTATCCATGAAACTCTTTAGGAGATCAGAATTTTAAGCAGTACTCAAACTAGCACATGCACCAACAAACATGTTGTTTAATGTCACTTTTGTCCTAGTCTGATAGACATTCTGATCTGAACAACTGAAGCTTTTGACTACATAATATCATTCTTTAAGTTGCTGCCTCATGATAGGCTGGTCTGATATTTGAATGAATGAGATGTTTCTAATAAACTGGACAGTGAATGTATTTTATACTAGGTGCTTAGTGGCCTCAAATGTGTTGTGGGTGTATAGGATGCTCTGGATGAGTTTGAGACTTCTAGTCTGGATTTTTGGTCCAGTTGCAGTCATGTCTTGAATATACAAAAATCTAGTATTTTTTTACCATAAGATTAAAATAAACCAAATATATAATTATTAAACATATTTCTAGACATTTTATAAGTCATTTAAGTTTAAACTAGTCGTGAAGTCTTGTTCCATTGGCTAATTTTAAGCATTAATGGCAAAAGTATTTGCCCACAGAATAAGAAAATTTCTTTTCAGAATCCCAGAGTACTGTATTAATCTTAGCATGTTATGTTCATTTGAGTGAAGTATTCAGTAAAATATAGGGTCCTTGACTCATTGTGGTTTGAGGTCACAATGAAGTGTCCTTACCCTCTACCACTGGTACCATAAACCACAGAACAGGTGAAAGGAGCCACATACTGCACGAAACAGTGCACACAACTGGATACTCGTTAGTACAGGGGAAGAGTTAAAGATGGCTTTCATTATTAGCACACTGCATTATCTGGACATCCCGAGTTGTTGGTCATGCCATTTGAACTCATTGATCACCGTCACTGTTTCAGGCCTTCATATGACTGAGGTGCTCTGGCAATTCTCGGCACTTGCTTCATCACTTATATAGATGACATCCTGATTTATTCCCAAACAAAAACATATCTCACAGATATATGTGGTTTTGCAAAAGCTCTTGAAGAATATTCAACCAAAAATCTGTTGAATTCTAGGCTATATTCTCACCCCAAGTGGAGTGGAGATGGATCAGAGTAAAATGGAGGCAAGAACCTCCTGACCCCAACCTAAACCTGTCAAGGAGATGTAAAGATTCCCAGGGTTTGCTAACATTTACTGACAGTTCGTTCAGAGCTTCAGCCCCACTAACATCCCTCCTCAAAGGAACCCAGAAACCGTGGATGCCTTTGATGCCCTGAAACTATGGCTTTATAGGCACCCTGAGGTCTCAGATCGCAGTGTTCAATTCTGCCATGAGGTGTGTCAAGGCTATTGTAATAGACTCAATATCACTGTCACTCCTCAGGTTACCATCAGGCTATTGTTCTAAAGACAATTTATAAATAGCAAGATTTAAAAATATATATTTTGTCAATTTTTAACATTCCCACATCACATCTTTTCTTCTTCTATAGAAGTACTTGTTCTCTCCAAATATACTCTGTTAAAAATCTCATACATAACAACTCGTGACAGAAACTGATGAAACTCCTTCTCTAAAAATACCAGTTTAGACTGAGTCATGCTGTTAGCTTCTAAGGGTCTTTAATGTCTCCTCCATGATAAAAATTGCATTAGACAGCAAGAAATGGACCACATCTTTGAGCAGATCAGATTTTTTCTCTCCTACATTTCATTTTTGTACTACACACTGTGGTTAAAACATATTATTGTATAATTACACTGGTCAGCCATAACATTATGAGCAGTGACAGGTAAAGTGAATAACACTGATTATCTCCTCATCATGGCATCTGTTAGGGGGTGGGACATATATGGGGAAGCAAGTGAACATTTTGTCCTCAAAGTTGATGTGTTAGAAGCAGGAAAAATGGCAAGCGTAAGGATTTGAGCAAGTTTGACAAGGATCAGAATAAATGATCAGCTAAATGACTGGATCAGAGCATCTCCAAAACTGCAGTTCTTGTGGGGTGTTCTGGAATCTGAACCTCGCAACTTACAGGACTTAAAGGATCTGCTGCTAACATCTTGGGGCCAGATACCACAGCACACCTTCAGGGATCTAGTGGAGTCCATGTCTCGACAGGTCAAGTCTGTTTTGGCAGCAAAAGGGAACCAAAACAATATTAGGCAGGTGGTCATAATGTTATGCCTTATCAGTGTATAACAGCAGCGCATGAACAAGAGTGTGGTTACTCTGTAAATTAACAGGTCTGTGATTTGGCTGTAGTTTATCAAAACCGTGCAGATATTTAGAATAACTGTATAACTGCAAGTACAATAATGCTTTCTTGCTATCTTCTGCTGTTCATCTGCTGGTTACAATATAAATCACTGACAACCATTATAAACATCCAATTGTGCTTGAGGTTTCATGTTAACAAGAGTCTTGGGTGGACACATGAAGGGGTGGACGGACACGAGGACAAACCAAAAATATAACACCTTCACCACCTAACCCTATCTGCTATCCTATCCTTCCTCTGGTTCAGGTCATGTAACACTGTAGCTAGTGGACATGCTCACACTAGATGCCAGGAGAAAGATTCCACCCTATACAAGTGTTCACACAGTTCACTATTACCCCACATTTGCCAGCACTGTACATTATTATACCACACAGATCACAATTAGCCCAAATGGTTCACTAATGATCCGTGCAGGCCACTATTAGCCCAAATGATTGACTAAAAACCTACACAGTTTATCGTTAGCTTGCACTGTAGACTATTAGCCCATACAGGTCACAATTTGCACACACAGTTCACTGTTTGCCCAAACTGTAAACTATTAGCCACACTGTGCATTATTAGCTCACACTGTGCATTATTAGCTCACACTGTGCATTATTAGCTCACACTGTGCATTATAACTCTCACTGTACATTATTAGGTCACACTGTGCATTATTAGCTCACACTGTACATTATTAGCTCACACAGAACACTATTAGCTCACACTGTACATTATCAGCTCATCTACTTTTTGTCTGAAGTATGACAAAACAATTTACGGCAGTGTCGGGTATTTATAATACTGTTGCTCTAATAGAAATTTTTTTTTCTTTTCTTTTACTAAAAAAAATATAAATAAAAAAAAATACAAAGAAAAAGTAATAGGAGGCTTTCACATTATAAAACCAAAATCCTCTAGCAATGAATACAAATATCTTGCTTTGTCTTAATGTCTCCAGATATCTTACAAAGTCCTCTTAGAAAACCACTTATCGAGGAGGAATTTTGAAATATTTACATTTATGTACGTAACATTTTATCAAAAGCAGCAAATGATTTATTACATAAGATATCTTTTTATTTTTGATTAATAAACCATACTTTATCATTTCCCATGAGGGGATCAGTCTTGCAGGTATTCTCTGTTGTATCCAGCTGAAAGCATCATTCAAAAATGCTTGTACCAAGTTACACTGAAAAAACAAGTGTTAATCTTACATATTTGCCATACATTTCAGTCCCCAATATTAAATCTCATTCTCACCTCATTTCCTACTTTTGCACGGTATATGTAATTCATCATTAATATTAATTGTTATTAATATACTTCTCCAGATTTTTTTAATCAATATTTAAGCTTTCTAAATGATCTGTTTTCTTAGATAACCAAATACCTAAGTATTTAATTTCGTTATTAACTGGAATATTGTACAATGATATATTAGGGTGATCATGAATGGCCAGTAGCTCGCATTCTGTCATATGCAGCCTTAAACCTGAAGCTTTTGAAAAAATCTCTATAGATTGGAGTGCTAAAGGAATTTGTTGTTAATTTCTTAAAAAAAAAAGAGTTGCGTCATCAGCAAAACCACTGATAATAAAATGATTCTGTCCCTAGCTCTGTGTTGTTGTTTCTGTTTTTGTAATTACTTGCTGTATGTTGTTCTTGTAGCACCGGCGTCCTGGAGAAGCGTTGTTTCATTTCACTAAGTACTGCGTCAGCTATATGTGGTTGAAATGACAATAAAAGCTTCTTGATTTGATTTGACTTCACTTTTAATACACTTTAAATGGACTGGATATTATTACTTATCATCTGAAACAAAAGAAATTGATATATAATATCTATATCGATAGATAGATAGATAGATAGATAGATAGATAGATAGATAGATAGATAGATAGATAGAAAATGATGAAGAATACAATTTACCACCTCATTTGCTACTGTAATATGATCTGGATGTACTTGACTATAATGGTTATAATGTGTTGTTGGCAGCAATTTCGCGCATGCGTAGTACAAATCGTGTTCTTTTCAACGCAAAGCCATTTCCTAACGAGGACACGTTAAAACTTCATTTCCCATAATGCTCTTGAGCCTGTTTCCTGTTTTGGTCATGTGACTGTTCTTATGATCAGTCTCAACTGCTCCAGCAATATCGCTGCAGATGAGGAGTTTATCGTTAAATCGCTGTAGTTATACAGACTGCTGCAGTGTCTGAGCTCCACACTGTCATTATTATCATTAGTTAAGTGAAGTGACGCGCTTCTTCGCGGTGTTTTTGGATAAATTACCGGCTGTGGCTAGTTATTAGCAGAGAGCTATGTCGGAAGTGGAGGAGCAGGTAACTGTCTGCATTAGAAAAATAAGATATTTAAACTTATTTACACATCCTAGGGTGTATTTTGTTGAATGTAAATGCACAGTTATTGTAGAGGTCTGGTTTAGAATGTGGAGGTTTGTATTGTTAGCTGTTTGTCTGCGCTGAGTCACAGCGGCATGTTTTACTCAATACTGAATACAGGAAAGGATGCGAATTACTGATTATCTAACCCTGAAATCAATTTAACAATAAGTTCCAGTTAAACTATTTACACAATCCAAACTAAACAATTAAATATGTTTTGTAAGTTATGTAAATTACACTTTTAAACCTCCCCTACACTGGACTATACCATCAGCATTATAACTTCACTAAGTACATTTCTGGACTCCTGCATTGCATATTTATTGTTAAAATGAATACCAAATGCAGGTTTTATACAGGGGAAGATGCGAATTACTGATTATCTAACCCTTATATCAATGTTTACAATCCGTTACAGTTAATCTATTTACACAATTAAAACTAAACAATTGTTAGTTATGTCAAAATTACACCCGTTTAAACCCCCCCACATTGGACTGTACCAACTTCACTAAGTACATTAGTGGACTCCTGCATTGCATATTTATTTAGAAAATTTCCCTGTCGCAAAATATTTTTTGTTTAGGAATTAGTCTTGTAAAACTCACATCCTGTGCAGAAAGGTGTACGCCGCACATAAACGTGTAATACTAAAGGTGTTTCTTATTTTCCAGGGAAAGAGACCTGGTGAGGAGTCCACAGATGACTCAGAGGTAGGATCATGGCTCTCTCTTTATTTAAGCACATTTTTAATTTTTATTTCATATTATTTTTCTCACAAATTAAATAACTTGCATTATAATTGGGTGATCTGTTTCTGTTCATGTCTTCTTGAGAAATTGTTTTAAAGTTAATGAAACCAGGGAGTGTTTAAACCTCTTTTGTCCCAGAAGCATTAAACCAGTAACCACATGTTTCCAGCTGCTCTCATGTATCATCACAGATAACTTAGCTGTATTTTGACAGGAATGCTGACAGCACAGAAAAACACACAGGAAAGATTTTGAAGTGTTGGTAATGTGGTAGGAAGCGTTGCCGCCTTATAGATCCAGGGTCCCTTGTTTGACTACTGTCTCTGCAGTTTTGCTCATGTTCTCACTGTTTGCTTGTGTATCCACTTTCCTTCCTTCACTTCCCAAATGCATGGCTGTAGCTCAGGGATTA